>NW_023494829.1:0-65489 GCF_904425465.1 Colossoma macropomum | reverse complement strand
TATGAAGGATCATTCCCATGTAATTAAAGTGAAACGACAGAGGCCTAATTAAAAACACCACATATCAGTTCTACAGAAGATACTCACAAGTATTTCCCTGTATTTTTTCCTACATAACTTTGGTTTGAGGGCATCTTTCACAGAAATATATACAGAATATGGGGGTTTTATGCCCATCACTTCAATTTAGAGGTTACCAACATAGACACCTAATAGTTCTAATTAAGAACAAACATATTGCATTTAAATGTACTAAAAAGTGAATAACAGTTATGTTAAATCATTTCAATGAACAATTTCAACAATGGTGGAATTTTTTACAAGTTGAAAGATAACAATTCAGTAGAAATTGAAGAGTACGCCCCATCCTCAGTCTAGGTCTGGGAGCAACGAGACCCTCGCTGATCCTGCCGGATGGAGATGGCAGGGGCGGAACCTACCCCCGGACAACCAGACAGTGACCCAACTGGTGGTGGTGGGGAGGAAGAAGGGGAACATCAAAACATAGGCATCTGAAAGCAGCAGAATTGGTACATAGATCAAGTCATTTTAAAAACAGGTGTAGGCCCACGATTGGTCAGGACCAATGAATGAATGATGCAGCATTAGAGTCCTCCTGGCAGAACTTTCGCTAAAGCTTCCATTTCTCCTTAATACAAAATGTACTTCTGCACTTTAACCAAAGTAAAAATATATAACACACATATGCCAAAAGTCATGGGACAGGAACTAGTATCATGGAGGATCCCCTCTAACCTGGCAAAGTGCAGCAACTTGATGGACACAAGACATCTGGAGGGATTTTGAGCCATGTCTGGATAGCAACCCACAGCTCAGTGGCATTTGTAGGTGCAGGATCTCTGATGTGAAGGGACCTCTCTACCACATCCCATAAATACTCGACTGGGGCAAATGTACAGGCCTCATCATTTGCCAGAACTCCCTAGAATGCTTCTCAAACCAATTCTGGACAACTTGGGCCTGATGGCCTGGAACATTATGCTGCTGTAATATCCCATCATTACCGGGGGGACATGAAGTCCTTAAAGGGTTGCAAATGGTCACTGAGCAGTGAAATGTAGCGGTCACTTATCAATGATGTTTTTAGGTGGAACAATGGACCCAACCTATGCTATGAGAACACACACCACACCAGCCTGCACAGTGCCTCGTTGACAACTGTGGTCCATGGCTGATTGGGGTCTGCGCCGCACACAAACCCTACCATCAGCCTGAAACAATTGGTACCATGACTCATCGGACCATGGCACATGGTGCCAGTCCTCTAGGGTCCACTTAGCAAACTCACAAGCCCAGGGGAGGCACTGTGTTTGGTGTCGTGGTGTTAACAGACGCACTCTGGTGGGTCTTCTGCTCCCATATCCCATGCAAGCTAAAGAACTCTGCACTGACCTGTGGGATATGCATGTGGGGCCTCCTGCATTGAATGTGGATGTGATTTCTGCCAGAGTCTGTTGTCTGTTCACGTTGACAATTCGAGCCAGACGCCACCGGTCATGATCATTAAGCACCCGTCCATTGTTTTAGTTTAAGGACCCTAATGCCAGTACAATGTCATTTATTTTCTAATGTTATGTTGTGATTATTGGGATAAGCTCAATTACTGCTTTATCCTGGTTTTGTGTTATTCAATGTGTATGTGTTTGTTATGTTATAGGCAACGTTCAAATAAAGTGTTCCCTTTTACTTTAAGTATTGCTTTTAAAATATGCTATTTGGCGATTATACATGTCTAATGACATCCTATGTAGGTAACCTTCAAACATAGTGTTATTGTTATGTTAAATATAATTTAAAAGCAAACTTTTTTGGTGACTATGGTTCCCTTTTAAAGGACTAGGAGAGCAGAAAGGCAATATGGATGTGACTAAATAAGCATAGTTAAAGTACCAGTGACACCAATTTAGCTACTTGAACTTTAACTCTTCTGTCCACTCACATTATCCTGCAAATAGCTCATAGCCATGATAACAGGGAGGAAACAGAGGCCATTGCTGAGAAGAAGGCCAACCAGACAGAAATAAACCAACCACACTGCACCAAAATTAGTATCGCAGAAGTGAGAAAGAACAAATGCATGCTGGGAATTGGCACATAGTGTCCTGTAATAGCATCAAACTTAAAAGTCTGATGAAGAAAGCATGCTTCATCCATGTTACAGATATTTCTTCAGAATAGCATAGAATTAATAGAGTGCCGGGACTGATTTCCTCTGTTTTTGAATGTTTGTCAAACTAAATGGTTGTAGATTTTCCTAAAAAATGTAAAATATTACCGTAAGAACAGGAGGAAAAACAAAACACTGTTTTAATGATCATTTATTGAAAGAAAAAAAGATTTGCAACATCACAATGTGAAAAATGTAATTGCCCAGTACACTTAATAACTGTTTGTGCCACCTCCAGCAGCAACAACTGCGACCACATGCTTCCTGTAGCAAGAGATCAGTCTGTGATATGGTGTAATTTTGGCCCTCTCTTCTTTGCAGAATTGCTTTTACTCAGTAGCACTGAAGGGGTTCTTGAGCACAGAGTACCCATTTAAGGTTCTGCCACTTATTCCATTCCCAAACCTTAACTTTGTTTCTTCTAAGCCATTCAGAGGTGGACTTGCTCTTGTGCCACAGATTGTTGTCTTGTTGTATTATCCAGCTGCACTTCAGATCATTAACTGAAGACTGGAATCACAATTATGACACTTATGTCTACAGCAAGACTCTGAAGCAACAAATCACACTACCACCACCATGTTTCGCTGTTGGTATGATGCTCTTATTGTGGAATATAATGTAAGAATTATACCAGATGTAACAGGACCCCTGTATTCCAAACAGTTCCCTTTCAACTAATCGGTCTACAAAACATTATTCCAAAAGGCTTCTGGGTCATCAAAGTGTTTTTGTAAAATTTGAGACAAGCCTTTATGTTCCTCTTGGTTAGCGGTAGATTTTGTCTAGTGACTCTCATGGATACCATTCTTGGCTAGTCTCTTTCTATTGGTGGAATCATGAATACATCTGTGTATATAATGTATTATATTTAAATATCTTAATAAATTATAATGAATAATAATTCACTCATCAGACAGAGGCACATGAAGTTCTTTGCTTCATATGATAACAAAAACAAGCTGTAATACCACAACACCCAACCCCCACCAACATGTCTTATTGTGTCCAAGAAGAGGAAGCAAGTTACAAGACAGGAAATGTGTGTGCATGCGCACTTGCAAGCAACAGAGGTGCAGTCAGATACACCAACTACTCAGCAACAGAATAGTTCTTATCATGTGTAAATCATGTGTGCATGTTGTATGACCACAGTGGGCTGCCCAGAGCTTCCATCAAGACTTATCTTAGCTAAAGCTCCCGTCAGTAGTGCAGAGAGTGGTCAATGACAAATCAACAGAAAGATAGCCTCCCCTTCAAACAATGACCTAAGCAAGACTGTGGCCCTTCAGGACTGGCAAGTACACTTTATTAGATACATCTACCTTTTCTCTACACTCACTGGCTGTTTTATCAGGTGCATCTACCATGTAGGTGCTTTGAGGTTCTACAATTACAACCCACTGTCCAAAAAAGCCCAGAAACACTTGAACAAGCTATGATTTTAAATGTTTTACAACATGGGGATATTATTTAGATGGATATTGATTCCTCTGTACTCCACTGCTTGGAATCTGTTCTCTGTGTTTCCTAGCCAACTCATTGTCCCGCACACATCACTGTGTACTTTATGATCAGGTTTCCTGGCCTTCATTAAGCCTAACTTTTGATAAATCATTACAGAACTATGCAGTAAACTGTAAATGGTTTAATTGAGCATAAAGTTTATTATGTAATTTTATAAGTGCTCAATATGAACCTCCTCCAGCTGTACAGACAACATCAAAACCATAGTCAAATTCATCCCATACTCCACTGAGCATGTCGGGTGTCACTGTACTCACGGTTCTTTCAGTGCGATTTCAGAGATCATCCAGTGTTGTGGAACCAATGACGAATGCTCTGAGCTGTTGGAGGTTCACTGCCAACGGAAATCACGCTGCACAGTTATGACGGATTCAGTGGAGAATGCAAAACGCTTTCTGCTCATGGGTCTCCATCTCCTCTCAGACTGAAGGGAGCCATCTTCCAGTGACAGTCAGAAACTCTATGACTCCCTCTTTCAATTGGATTTTGATTGGTTCTTAGGCGACTCACAGTTGTAAAAATATGGCGCTTTGAAATTGGATGAACATTTTTGAATCACCCTGTACATTGCTGTTGTCGGAAGAAACGCTGTTTTGTATTATGAACATGTTTTATTTAAAGTGCCAATGTCTTCATTGTTATGCTTAATTTCATTTTTCATGTAACTGGAAACTGTTTGCTGCCTTGGCCAGGTCTCCCTTGAAAAATACTTTAATCTTAAGTGACTTTCTGGTTAAATGAAAGTTAAATAATAATAATAATAATAATAATAAAAAAAAAGAATATATAATAGTAGTATTAATAATAATAATAATAATAATAATAATAATAATAATAATAAATGATAAAATTAATATTTTATGTTATCTCCTTTTTATAAAAGACACTCTGAGACCACATCACATTAGCCTGTGTCATTTTCAGCAGATATAAACAGAAACCACAAGATGCTGCTCTGTTGTTGCTATTTATTTATGAAACAACCGAAAAATATGAGTCATAGAATAAAAGTATTATCTACAGCCAGAAATTAAGCCTGAGATCAAAATTCATGCTAATCACTGCAAAACAAAACCATTCCCAAAAAAAACACAATGTGATTTGGGTGCCAATCTTTTGTACATGACTGTAAATGAAATCCTTTACCTTTTTTGTCAAATTTAAAGTAATTCTCAATGTAATAAAAACAAAATTAAGAACCTTTTAGAAGCTAAATATGTAAATATAAAAAGGAGGTCTAAAAAATGTTTTCTGCAAATTTACAAACTTGGAACAAAAATATTGCAAAATGGAGACATATGCAGATGTAATACAGTGAGAAAGAAGGTAATTTGACTGACCACAACAACCATTAACACAGTAAATGTTCATTATAATCATCAAATCTGTGTGTGGGGTTAGGTAGGTATGTGTGAATATGGGTATGTGTGTGTGTTGGGATTGTGTGTGTGTGTGTGTGTGTGTGTTTGTATGTGCATGGGTGTGTGCATGTATGTGTATGTGTGTGTTTGTGTGTGTGTGTGTGTTTGTATGTGCATGGGTGTGTGTGCATGTATGTGTATGTGTGTGTTTGTGTGTGTGTGTGTGTGTGTGTGTGTTTTTGTATGTGCATGGGTGTGTGTGTGTGTGTGTGTTTGTGTGTGTGTGTGTGTGTGTGAGTTAATTCAGTTTGATGCTGGTGTATTCAGTAGTTTCTTCAGTGTCTAACAGTACAGTTGCTGATGTTGATCTTTCGAAGTAGACTACAGTAGAATACGTCACATCATCCTGCAGAAATAACACATTAACACATTTCAGCTAACACTTCAACATTATAATACTATTTAATACTATTTAATAGGCTTAATAAGCCTTAACAAGCCATTAGTCAAGAACTAACAAGCTGCTTATTACTACATTATTAAGCAATAATTAGGGTGAAATGAGTATCTTTCAAAGCCCTTTAATTTGTGTATATCGCTGTTCTTGGAACAAAACCTTGTATCTCCAAAATGGTAACTTTACAGGAGAAGGAAAAAAAAAACACTTTATTTTTAATGTAAGTCAATGGAACCAGAGGTCCATTCTTCATAAAATTTACACGCAATGTAAAGAACATCAGACATTTTCAAATTATGTTAAAAACTGAGAAACGACAAAAATGGAGATATGAGGTTTTTTTCTGACATCAGCAATATACTATTGAAGTAATATGCATCATACGTTAAAGGTCAGTCTTGTTTTCAGTCTCTGATTTTACTTGTTTACTCGAGACCAGTTGAGTACAAGATCTCCTTTATTTTAATTTCATTTTCATTGTATGTTCATTTTTTCTATAAAATTACTGAGTAAACTAGAGTGCATTTACACTTTACAGTATATAATATATGAATAAAAATGCTGTGGAAACTGTTTAATTCAGTCTGGTTGCTGCTTGATAATTAGCAGCCATTTAGAAATTGGCTTGATTAACAGTTGCTTAACTGTTGTTGTCTTGATAAGGCTTAATAAGGGCATAATGGACACCAAATATATGCAAAAGTTTATGATGTACAACATACAAATAAAGATGCTTTAAAAAAATGCAAGTTTCATAAGCAGCTTCTTAATTACGAACTACTGGCTTGTTGAGCATTAGAATGTCCCCATATACTGAACTGTTATGTAAGAAAGAGCAAACATACTATTGCAATATTACTCACGTTTTCTTCAAATGTTTTACATTTGTCTTTTTTATCCACAGCAGCGTACAGCACCTCACAATTGTCCTGCAAGAACACAAATTTGGTAAATTATACAGATTATGAACTACAACGAATATGAATAGAATACAGTAATACCTCCCTTGTAACTACATTAATGACTCCCAAAGTCAGTCCTTGGGACCCCATGCTTTGCAGATTATTGTGTTTTCCTGCCCCTTACACGTAGAACCATATATAACAGGTTTTCCACCATGGAGAATAACCATTTAACCATGAATAGAACTCTGCATGCATTGAAATGGGTGGTTCTATATGTAACCATTTTTAAGAGTACACCATACAGGTGCACTTTACAGGTTTAAATTCACTGAGTGTAGCCTGTTTTCTGAAGACCAGTCAAGGGCAAGACCTCCTGTATTTTATCCTATCTTACAGTTATTGGCTTGATAAGGTTTAATAAGGGCATACTGGATACCAAATATTAAGGGAGTTTATGACCTACAATGCACAGAGAGAAGTGCTCTGGAAAATGTTTATTTGAACCTAGTTATTGCTTAATAATGTAGTAATAGGCAGCTTAATTACCAACTATTGGCTATTGGCCATTATAATATTCTCCTATACTGAAGCATTACGAAATGTTATCATACACATGGAAGTAAACACGATTGCAACGGTATTCACCATTTCTTGACCTTTGTTGCATTTGTCTTCATTTACAGTGGCAAACAGCACTTCAGAATCGTTCTGTAAAACACAAATTTGGGAATTTACACAGGTTATAAACACATTAAAATACAGGAACACCAAATCAGGACTCCATGCTTTGCACATCTTTTCCATGCAATCAACCATATAAACATTCAAATTTGTGTCGATAACCATTTTTAAGAGTAGTCCTTTTTGTATTACCAATAGAAAACTACCAATAGAAAAAGACCACCTCTGAAGAGATACCACCAATGAAATGCGACTTTATCACCGTTGGAAAGAAACCATCATTGGACCAGCAGGTATTATTAGGTGGAGAATTTCCCACACAGCAGCGGCACTAACACAGTAGAAACATGCTACTATGTTTTAGGCCACATCACAGTACAGAGAAATAATAGTAAATAGTAAAAATTGTAAAGTGTGGCACTTGACACAATAGACCAATAGACCACGCTATCTTACTAGATAGACTAGAAAACCTTGAAGGGGTAACAGGAAAAGCTCTTTCCTGGTTCAAGTCCTACCTCACTGATCGCTATCAGTTTGTTAATATAAACGGTGAATCATCTGCCATCGCAAAAGTAAAGTATGGTGTTCCACAAGGCTCTGTTTTAGGACCTATATTATTCACATTATATATGCTACCACTGGGCACTGTCACACATCAACCCGTGTCGCAAGATGACTTGGACTTCATTTCCCAGAACCCTCAGGAGGATCACGTGACGACACAACTTCTCTCCGACTCAACAAACTACATTACCCACAATACTATGTGGAATCACATGACCTCTGAGGAGATCACACGCTCCTATCAGAGGTTGTGCTCACCTGAATACTAAATGTTTTCACCTGTGTTTTGAATCATATGACTTAGTCAGATTAGCTTTTAAGCCCGGGCTTTAGTTTAGCTGTTTGCGAGGTATTGCTTCTCCATGAACATACTGACCGTTTTTCCCAAAGTGTTATTTGCTGTACATTTATGACCATTATTTCATTCTTTGACCTTTTGTACTGTTGCCTGTCTTTGCTGATCAGTGTTTTTGGACCTTTGCCTGTTTGTTGACTTTGTTTTTGCCTCGCCCCTTTTTGGACTTTGTCTGCTCGGTGATATGATCACTGCTTTGTTTCTGGTTTGTCTTTTGGATTTGACCCACGCCTGCCTTTTGACCCCGCATCTGCCTAGCCCCATTAAAACACCTTTTTTCTTTTTAATCCGTGAGCATCTGGTTTTTGACGAATCCTTACAGGCACCATTATCAGTAAACGTGGCATAAATTTCCACTGCTATGCCGATGACAGTTATATTTTGCAAGCGAACCGGATGATAAAATTAAACTTGGCAAGATTGAGGACTGTATAAAAGATGTAAAAGACTGGATGTTGAGTAACTTTCTCCTACTTAACTTGGATAAAACAGAGGTTCTGCTTCTTGGTCCAAAAGCAGCTAGAAACAAACTGTCTAATTTTACACTTAAACTTACCAACTTCTCAGTTGCATCAAGCTCATCTTTAAAAATCCTTGGAGTCATTATAGACCCTGATCTGTCCTTCGACGCACATATAACTAATATTACTAGAACAGCCTTCCTGAATCTCTGCAATATTGCTCAATTAAGAAATGCATTCTCTCTACAAGATGCAGAAAAATTAGTTCATGCATTTATTACTTCAAGGCTAGATTACTGTAATGCCCTGCTGGCTGGATGTCCCAGCAAATACCTTAACAGGCTTCAGCTAGCCCAGAACGCTGCATCCAGAGTTCTTACTAGAACCAGAAAGTTTGACCATATCAGCCCAGGTTTATCAACCTTACACTGGTTACCAGTTAAATTTCGCATTGATTATAAAATTCTATTACTGACTTATGAAGCTCTAAATGGACTTGCCCCATTGGATGCCTACTTGGATCACAAGGTGCTGGCTTACTATTAGTACCTAGAATTAATAAAGTTACATTAGGGGGGAGAGCCTTCTCATACAAAGCCCCCCAGCTTTGGAATAATCTTCCTGTTAATGTTCGGGACTCAGACACAGCCTCAGTGTTTAAGTCTAAGCTAAAAACTTACTTGTATAGTCAAGCCTTTTGTAATCAGTTTTCCCTGTCGGTTCTATACCTGCCAGAGTCTCTGCTGCTCTGCTAACACTGTAATCTGGGATCAGTCACCCATTACAGAACTGACTCTCTGTGTGTTTTCCTTTCTTTCTTTTCTTTGCCGAGTTGAACAGCTGCCCATCCTGTGGGTCTGATGCTGTTGCCTCTTCTGCCTTGATCGGGTGCCACTACTCGCCAGCCCTCTGGAACGGCTTGACCACCATTGAGCTTCATGCTGTACAACGCCGTGCAAACCTCACAACCTGACTCCACTGATGCTGCTGCTGCATGAACTAAACTAATCAAATTATTCATTTGCTCCACCTGTTTTTGTACTATAATACTAATACTAACAATGTTTACTATCCAGTGTCGACCAGAGGAGGATGGGTTCCCCTTCTGAGTCTTGGTTCCTTCCTGTTTCTCTTAGGGAGTTTCTCCTTGCCACTGTTGCCACTGGCGACGCTCATGGGGGCTGGATTTCTTTCTGTAATGCTGATTCCCTTGTAAAGCTACTTTGTGACAACACCTGTTGTAAAAAGTGCTATATAAATAAACTTTGCTTGCTTGCTACTATGTGTGATGCTGGTAGAAGTGTATCAGCTGCAGCAGCACTGCTGAGGCGTTTGAACACTTTATTAGACATACATATCTTGCTGGAAAGCTTTGAATGTGCACAGTTAGGCTACAACTTGTCTTTTTTACATGCACATTTTTTTTTGGCTATCCTCTAGCCCCTTATCAATGGTCAGTTTCTGATCACGAGGCCACTGTTGGCTTGATATAGTAGGCTATTCCTAGGATAGTAGGCTATTCCTCAACCTAGCAGTAATACACTACTAACCTAGCCAAATACACTCATACCAGCTCCAGGCACGGTACAGTGGTCATGCAGTGGTGGTCTTTTTGCACTGAATGAGCTAGAGAGGGGCTTATAAATTGTACAGCAACAGATTGGCTGCAGTAAGTAATTGTAAACCTACAAAAGTGCATCTGTATAATTGCCTTTGAATGTTAGTGAATGTATAGGTGGTGCAATAGAAGATCCACTTCTGATTACCTAAAGAACCATATTTGAAAAAGAGATGTGTGATGGGGTGAAGAACCTTTTAAAGTCTTAAAAAACTTTTTAAAATATTATTTTTCTTGAAAATTTCAGGGTTCTTTTTAGACCATTTACATTATGTGGAGGTTCTTTCAAATTCAAAAATGGCTCTTTAAAGAACCATTAATCGAAAGGTTCTTTGGGGAACCAAGAGTGGTACTCACTTTTAAGAGTGTAATAAACTGCCAGCTCAAGCCTGGATTTACCAGAGGTTTGTGTCAAATATCAAAATACCACATGCTGTCTGTTTTATGTGTTTGTCTTAATGAATATGCAATTGTAAGTGTTTCTTCCTAAAAGTGCAAAATACAGTACAGTGTCAACGCAAATAAATGAGTTAAGCACCCACAGAGCAATTTACCAAGCCTGAAAGCAATGTTAGGAATTGCTATTGCATATGTAAACAATTAGAAATGAAAGGCACGTACTAATCTGATGCATGTTTCCAACCAGTGCTTCCGTCATAGTATTTTCAATGTTCAGTCTAGTATAGACTAAATAGTATTTCTTAACATTTTTCAATTTTTTTAGTCTTTGAGAAGTTCCTACATTATAGGCCCCTTAACGACTCACTTACTAGTTAGGTTTCCATCCAGCTGTCAAATTCAAGTGAATAACAGAAATGTCAAAATGTTAATAACTTGCAGCCTGTTAACCACAATAGCGAAATATAATATGAATAGCCTGATGGTGCACCTTCACTAAAATGAAAGAAATAATGAAATAACTCATCTTTGAGCAACATAAGAGAAGTTTTGGGAAATTCTGGAAACCCTTGCAGGCTACTAAAAAACTTAAACCTTGGCCAACTTAATGGCAAATAGCAAAAGTTGCTAAGCAGTGATTGGAGGGTGGGGCTTTTGAATCAGTTAATTATGCATTGATAGTATAAGAAGTAGAGGTGTTTGCAAGCCCTGCATTTTCAGACACTACACCTCTGGATGTATGCTTTGTCACTGAAAACAATGTAATTACATTACAGAAAAAAACACCTTTTATTTTATTATGTTTTCTCCAAACTTCTATAAAACTACAGTTTCTAAGTTTCAAAGCTGTTGTATAACAGAGATGACATATTAACACTAAAAGAGAAGTCATACTTCTGATCTTACCTGTGTCTCCTGATCTCTTCCCCATTCTGTTTTTCTATCACAGCCCTCCATCTGTCCTTGTCTTTGAGCTGCAGAGTCAAACAAGAGTCAAACTACAGAGAACTCCAAACTTAAATTTAAATACAGTGTTTGTGGACGTGTGTGTACCTCTGTATCTCCAGTAGATGACCCTAATCAGTACCATTAACAGCAGTAAGCCCCCAACAGTAGAAGAAATGATTAACTCCAACTCTATGGTTGATGGACTGGATACATCTGTATTTGAAAGAATAAAGGAGGTAAACATTTATGTAACTGTGTGTGGAATTGGTTTGCACACTTGATTATATGCTTTATCGAGTTAATGAAATGAATGCATAATAATCATGTTGTGAAGAAGATTGGGTTGAAGTGACAATATTGGTTCCTTCAGACTTCATAATTGAAGTTGTTTGATAGGTCTTGCGCAATGGAGTAGTCATAGGTTTAGCTGTGGCTGCTGCAAGAGATAGATCTGATGAGCTGAACATAATAATTCATTCTAAAATGCATTATAGACCACTTTCATTTTTTTGTTCATTCATGTACATTCATGGGAGTGGGCTTTATACATACAAAAACACTTTCTATGAATGCAATGTCTATAAGAGTCTATGAACACATAACATGTTGGTATGCATTAATAAGACATTATAAGCATGACTGTAAACACAGAAACTAGGTTAAACGTGGCCATGTTTATTATGCGTTATAGAATATTTAATATAATGATTTAAAAGTTGTGTTCATAACATGTTACACATGAATGGACATATACTATTATGGCCCTTTTTATTATAAATGGACATATATTATTATAACCCTATTATGAGAACTGGTTGTATGTTTGTGGTATTGTTGCAGAGGTTATTGCACTTGATTGCCTTTGCTCAATGGTAATATTGTACTCAGAGGGGGTCTTGTGGGGAGAGGCTTTGGCAGATGGTTGGGTTGCTGTGATGTGAAATGTAATAGTTTTAGTTTTAGTACTATTTTGATTGATACACTGGTTGACTCTGACTGTGCTCTGATAGATCACATCTCATCACCCTCTCTGCAGCTACAACACTACAGGTGGATGAAGACCAAGCAAAACGGGCTAGAACAACCACGAAAAAGATAAAAAAGTCTTCAGAAAATGCTACAGGGAGAAGATTAGCTAGATTGGTGGATCTCCCAAGTGATTTTTTGAAAATTAATTAAAATGGTACCAAAACTGGCAAAACTTTAAAATAACAAGCATATACACATAAACTAAGCTAAAGTTAGCTCCCTTGCTTGCCAGCTTCTTATTCAGTTTTTCTGCTCCACCTTAAACGTTGCTGCAATTACAGCTACTTTAGACATATAATAAATTTAGAAAAAGAAGATGAAAAATATGAAACTAAAAGGAGCTAACTTCAATTAATTGAATAAATATTAATGAAAAGTCATTAATTTTCATCAATAAATGCATCGTAAAACAAGAAATACCCTAAACCTTTGCTTGGAAATCTTTAATGTGCTGCACAACAGCTATAATCAGTCAGTAGAGCTGCTAGAGTGCTAAACTTATCTCATTGGCTGATCTAGTGCTTCATCCTAAACCTCATACTTCTGTGCTTTATCTAATACAATAATAATAATGAGTGCACTTCTACAACAAATCAAATGAAATCAAAACAATCCGCTGGAGTTCATTGGTTAATATCTTTAAAAAGAAAAGTTTTACCAAAGGGGAAAACAGGCAGACAGAATCTGTATACAAATAGCTAGAAAACAGGCTAAATAGATTTAAACCAGAAACAATATTCAGCACAAGGAACACCCGAATAACATAACCAGTAATAGGCCTCAGAATTGTGAGATAATAGTAACATATAAACAAATATTGTACAAACACAGGATTTATGTACTAGCAAAAAACAGGTGAATACAACAATGTTTTGGCAGAGCTAGGTACCTGAGGAACCAGATCAAAAAAGACCTCAGTGAACAGTGATGAGGGGTTGGAGTTATGTTGGAAAGATCCTAAACAGAATCTCCAGGTGGGGATCATGTGACAATATAATTGTCCCTAATGTATAAATCATAGGAAAATACAAATATGCATATACTCTAAAAATAAATAAACAAAGCTACTGCACACACCCTCACTATAGAACCCTCATTAAAGTTCTTCTTGGAGCATTTGTAATCTAAGGCTAACAAAATTCTATACAGTTTACTCAACACATTTTGCACTCAGAATACAAATCAGTATTTTACCTTTAACAGTGAGTCTGATGTATGTGTATCCACTTGTCATAGCATCACACATGTACTCTCCTCCATCCTCTTCAGTCAGGTGTGATATGAGTAGAGAGAGATTTCCTGGATAGTCATCATTAACCAGCTGAACTCTGTTTCTGGACTGACCACTTTCAATGGGCATGCTGTCCCACTTCTTACTGTTTTGATTGTATTTCTTCCAGGTTAATGTTTTAGGTTTGGCACATAGCTCAGCACAGGAGCAGGACAGCAGTACTGACCCTCCTGTAGCTGCTGTGATATCTAATTGTCCTGTATTGTTGGTCAGAGTGCAGCCTGCAGACACACACATTCAGAATTGAGGATTATTGTATGAATGTGAAGATGCATCCAGAAGCAGTAAGTGTTGCCTTATAAGTAAGAATAAGTAAGAAATGACTGAGCAAATTATTTATAAGGTACCAAATTGTTTTATTTTTTGTCTCCAGCTAAATTTCTCCACACACCTGACTACAGCTACAGGAACCAATTCACTAAAACATTTACTGCATGGATTAAGGTGCACTAAATAAAGATGGGCAATATCTTTGCAAAATACAACAATAAATTACTCTTGATCTCAAGCATGGAGTTTCATTTAATGTAACTAAGCAACATAACACATTTTCAAACAATTCACCATCATTACAAAAGAATCTAGAAGCATTAGGCTTCAGTCTAGTGCTCCTGCAAAGCCAGAGAACTAATGCAGGTGTAATTATAATTAAAAACATTTTTAAAGTTGATTATATCAGGTATTTAGGTATGAGATGATATCTGTACTGTGTGTGTGGATCACAACAGAGTCTTACCCTTAATAGAGAGTCGGATATCTTTGTTCCTGCTACCTTCAATTTCACATCTGTAGTCTCCTCCGTCCCCTTCAGTCAGGCGTGATATGAGTAGAGAGAGATTTCCTGGAGAGTGACTATTAACCAGCTGAACTCTGTTTCTGTACTGACCACTCTCACTGGACATCTCTTTCAATATGTCTATGTTTGTTTGTAAGGTTCTTCCAGGTGAATGTCTTAGGTGTGTCTTGTAGGTCAGTGCAGTAGCAGGGCAGCAGTACTGACCCTCCTGAGTATGCAGTAATCTTTTCTAACTGATCATGGCCTTTCAGTGTGCAGCCTGTAGAAACACACCAGTTAATGACCTTCACTATCACCACTTGTGTAACACTTGCTTTACCAGAAAGAGGACTTTACTTTAAAGGCATTGCTATAAAAAGACATGCTTGACCAGCCTAAGAACAGTTTCCTAAATCATTACTTATGTTATTATACTGTTGAGAAACTCACATTCATCTTAAAACAGTTAGAATTACTGGAAATAAGCGGATTTGAAGTGGCTTTGAAAGCAACCAATCAACTCAAATGATTTTATTTGTTGCCCAGTGCATACCCTTATACTCCAGTGTCATCATTAGGATTACAGCATAATTTTAAAATAAGTATAATATTATTAAAATTATATAAGTATAATATAATTTAAAAAGTACTATGTTATACTAGTATCTACAGTAAGAGATTTAATGATACATTTACCTTCAGCAACATGGAGCACAAGCAGCAGATATAAACAAACCTGCGTTCTGCCTGAGTTACAGAACCTCCTCACTACATACAGAGACAGCACGACTGCAGATATGACCACTCCTACACTCGCTCTACTGACCGATCTGTCAGCTACTCATAAACTACACTACCTCAGTACTTCTGCAGAGCTCTTCACAGACCTACAGTCTACCTGTCACAACCAGCACACAAGCAAATCCTGTATCTCTCTCAGCAGGACTTCACTGGACTCTTCCGCACTCAAACGTTTGCACCTGAAAGAGGAACTGTGTTCAGATGAGCTCATCTTTCTCTCTCTGTCACTCACCCACACTAAATATAGTAATGTGACAGCATCCTGTCAGCTCTTCCACTTTGTTCTCTTGTAGCACACAGTGCACACATAGTCATAAGTCGCTAAAGCCACGCCCCTCTTTCTCTACAGTCACTGGGGACTTTATTAGAAACCCCTGCCTTGTAGCTCCACCGGACGAAAGCCCATCTTTTGAAGCACAATTTGTGTTAGCCATCCGCTAACTCTTTATCAGTGGTTAATCTAACAGTGTACATGAAAATGGACATATTAAAAAGTTTAGATTTTCATTGAATGTGAAAGTAGGGCGGCACGGTGGCGCAGTGGGTAGTGCTGTCGCCTCACAGCAAGAATGGCCTGGGTTCGATTCCCGGCCGGGTGACCAGAGTCGTTTCTGTGTGGAGTTTGCCTGTTCTCCCCGTGTCTGCGTGGGTTTCCTCCGGGTACTCCGGTTTCCTCCCACAGTCCAAAAACATGCAGTCAGGCTGATTGGACATGCTGAATTGCCCCTAGGTGTGTGTGTGACTGTGTATGTCTGTCTGCCCTGCGATGGACTGGAGACCTGTCCAGGGTGTATCCTGTCTTCCACCCAATGAGAGCTGGGATAGGCTCCAGCACCCCACCACTAACCGTGAACCAGAAGGATAAGTGGTTTAGATGATGTATGTATGTATGAAAGTAAAAGATTATTATTAGTAAAATCAGTACTAGAAATGTAATCATTGAAAAACAATGTTTTTAGTTTTAAATATTGTAATGTTTATTTTCATTATTCATTAAAATATTATTAATTCAGCCATTTCATCCCACAGTCCGAAGGCCAAGTGGAGACACTAAATTGCCCCTTGGTGTGAATGTGTATGTCTGTGAATCAACCTGTTTCTATATAACCTGTTTCTATATATAAAAAGCCTATATATAAAAGCTATATATGTAAGCAATAGAAAACTTGAGGTTGTGAGTTTTCATGAATAACATCACGGCTGTGATTTGCTCGTGGACATGACCTGAAGGCTAGTGCTGTAGATCATCAAAACCATGATGTTATTCGTGACAATGCATAACTTTGAGTGTTTTATTGCTTTTACACAAATGTTTTAAGATAAATCAAAAAAGCCCTGACATTCATACGGTATATGTTTTAATGCTGACAATACTTTCTGCCAAAAAGAAGTTCCACAGCTATGTGACAACATGGCTCTATTACTGTCTGTTGCAGCTCCACAGCAGAATTAGATATGTGAGTAAATAGTAAAATAATCTTCCTTTACAGTAAAATAAAGCTCTGCTGATCATTCAAACACAGTTTTAACAATAAATGGTCTGGAGTTAATGCAGAATTGCTAATTCACCCTTTACCCTGAAGGTTGGCACTCAAACTGCTGGTCAACATAGCAGCAGCAACAATCTGGCCCAGCTAGCAGCTAATTTTAAGATGAACAACGATAATTTGGAGACGATTTGACTTAATTTCATTTATAATCACTCAGCTGTTTCCTGATACGTTTGATCTGCAAAGAGAAACTGTCAAACACTAAAAAGTCGTGAAGCTTCAGTCAGTTTCTCATTTGAATTTTTCCTTTCCTCCTTAAATGTTGCAGCAGTTACATTCTGCTACCTTTCAAGTGGAACAGGAAAATTCAGACAAGAAGCTGATGAATGAGAATCTGACTTCAGCCTCGTAAAAAGTCAAACATTGAGAGACATTTTACAAACAACTATTCAATTTGTGGAAAAGTGCCACATAGAATAGAGCCAAAGAACTGTACAAATATCACATTTTTCTATTGTTGCCAAATTACCCTGAGTGTCATTTTGTAACAGCCAGTCTGTAAAGCACTATGGAGCCCATCTTCTTCTTATATCAGAAGCTAATGTTTTATTCAGGTGTTTTTGTCAGTAGCTGGTCTGTTGATCTGGTGTGAAAATCAGTAGCTGGTCTGCTGATCTGGTGTGAAAATCAGTAGCTGGTCTGCTGATCTGGTGTGAAAGTCAGTAGCTGGTCTGTTGATCTGGTATGAAAGTCAGTAGCTGGTCTGTTAATCGGGTGTGAAGGCCAGTAGCTGGTCTGCTGATCTGATGTGAAAGCCAGTAGCTGGTCTGTTGATCTGATGTGAAAGCCAGTAGCTGGTCTGTTGATCTGATGTGAAAGTCAGTAGCTGGTCTGCTGATCTGATGTGAAAGTCAGTAGCTGGTCTGTTGATCTAATGTGAAAGTCAGTAGCTGGTCTGCTGATCTGATGTGAAAGTCAGTAGCTGGTCTGCTGATCTGATGTGAAAGCCAGTAGCTGGTCTGTTGATCTGGTGTGAAAGTCAGTAGCTGGTCTGTTGATCTGATGTGAAAGTCAGTAGCTGGTCTGTTGATCTGATGTGAAAGTCAGTAGCTGGTCTGCTGATCTGATGTGAAAGTCAGTAGCTGGTCTGCTGATCTGATGTGAAAGCCAGTAGCTGGTCTGTTGATCTGGTGTGAAAGCCAGTAGCTGGTTTATTGATCTGGTGTGAAAGACAGTAGATGGTCTGTCAATCTTGTATGAAAGTCAGTAGCTGGTCAGCAGATCAGATGTTTTGTCAGTAGCTGGTCTGTTGATCTCCGTTGGTTTTATTCTCTGCTGTAGACTCACTGCTCCATCTTCATCATGATTGCTGTAGAATATTCTAGCAGCATCCGACACTTAAGTGGTTAAGATAAACAAGAAACTTTTATTTCATGCACAAATCATGCACATTTATGAATACAAGAACAGTAGCAAGACTACAGTGGCTTGAATGTGTTTGTACCTTTGTTTCTCTTGGTGTGATAAACCACAGCTACTATAATGTGGAGGAAGATCACAGTCACCAAGGCAAAGGGGACAAAGGGCAGAGGGTGTGGAGGTTCTGCAATACCAGCAGCATCATTCAGGGGTGAAGTTCCTAAAAATGTCACAGCAAAAACAACAATGTAAGACAGTAGAATAATTATCTGAACATTAAAAATTGATAACATTTACCTTTGATGGCCCACTGATGCTACGGAGATGCTCAGTCTTTCTTTAACTAACACTCAACTGAATATTTATTAAATGCAAAACCTTCACCTACGTCTAAACCTAAACCTAACCACGAACATCAAATAAGCATCACCAGAAAGTTTGTTAGCTATGTAAGTATCTGTAGATCAATTTCAAAGGACCATCAAAACAAGATTTTAGGTTATCTTAACAGTCTGATGCTTCTGAGGAGACTGGGACCTGATCCATATCTCCAAGGTGGTTAGTCAGTAAGTTAAATTTACACTGTTTACTTTTGCTTCGAGAGGAAATTTGTGAAGCTGATGTCTGGAGTGAATGGAGTTTACTGTTACCTTTCTGAGAAGAAGTTGTGGTGGAAGGTTCAGCTGAAGTTTTCAGATGAATGGTCCTGTCAAGTGTTGGAGTAGGTTTTGGTGGAGGAGCCTCTGGAAAGAGAAAAGATTAGGACAGTATCCATGATGAGTGCTGTATAGACTATTTGCCCCATCAATACTTGGCGGGTAGTTGGGTTGCAGTGATGTAAAACTAAAAAGTTTAAGTTTTAGTACTAGTTTGTTACAGTTCTAGTACTGCTTTAGTACATTAGAATGTAGTGGCTTTAATTAACTTCATTGTAGTCTAAAACACTCACTGTCCCGACTCCCTTTGGCTCTGGTTTGTTGATCTGGTGTGAAAGACAGTAGATGGTTGATCTGGTGTGAAAGACAGTAGATGGTCCAGTTCCCCAGAGTACTGTTCAGTAACACGTGTTCTTCTTTGATTAGTTTAGTTAAAAGCCCGGGCTTGTAGATTGACTCTTTGCGAGGTATCGCTTCTTTCCACAGAGCTACTGAGCGTTATTTCTGATTGCTTATTCCTGTTCTGACCTGTTTTGCCTTGTTTTTGCCTGATCCCTTTTGGACTATTCGCCTGGTTATGTTTGTGTTTTTGTGTATTGTCTTTTCTGGATTTGACCATTGCCTGTGACTTGACTACGATTGTGGATTCTGTTTGCACTAGTAAAGCCTCTCAGTCACTTTTTATCTGCGAGCGTCTGTGTCATTCTGTCGTGTTAAAGAATACTTCGCCAGCCATGCAGATGGCGGATCCAGAGGCTTTACAGAAAGCTTTGAATGAGCAAGGACATCTGCTCAGCCGACATCAACACGTGCTAGCAGGGGTAAGTCATTCCCTGGAGTCCTTAGCTCACCAACAGTCCGAACAACAAACCCAGCTAGCGCTCCTCGTTAACAGCGTGAAGGATCTCACCACCCAACTTCAGAGCCTCAACCCAGCAGAGCCCTTCAAGTTCAACTGTGAACTCAAGTGCTGTTTTTCCAGTCAGTAAACTGGATAAATTTGATGGCAACCCTGACAAGTGTCGCGGTTTTTTGCTTCAATGTTCCATCTTTTTTAACAATTCACCCGCTAGCTCTGACCAGGCCAAGATCTCATTTTTGGTATCTCTTTTATCAGATAAAGCTTTAGAATGGGCCACCGCAAGTTGGTCACATATTCACAATCTGTCTTTCAGCTAAGTCCTAAATAAACTTAAAATTGTGTTTGATCACCCCCATGAAGGACAAGTCAGTGGTGAAATGTTAACCAAGCTTGGAAAAAACATTGTGAAAACCCAAATTACCCCTAAACACCTGACTCATGAAGAAAGTGAAGGACTCCTCCTGTCTATCCAAGAAGGAGAGGCTCCGGCGGATGAGAGAAGGTCTCTGTTTGTACTGTGGTGGTGCCGGTCATTTAATACAGGACTGCAGGACCAGGCCACCCAAAAATTCTGCGCCGACCCCTGGAAAGCAAGTGGAGAACACTCCACATGCTAATGTGGTGAGTGTTCCCACAAAGGGGTTGGTTTCCAAGTCATTTTTATTGCCTGTCATTGTCTACTGTCATCAAGTGTCTGTTGTTGTTTCAGCCCTCATTGTTTGATAGGTCTTGCACAATGGAGTAGTCATAAGTTTAGCTGTGGCTGCTGCAAGAGATAGATCTGATGAGCTGAACATAATAATTCATTCTAAAATGCATTACAGACCACTTTCATTGTTTTTGTTCATTCATGTACATTCATGGGAGTGGGCTTTATACATACAAAAACACTTTCTATGAATACAATGTCTATAAGAGTCTATGAACACATAACATGTTGGTATGCATTAATAAGACATTATAAGCATGACTGTAAACACAGAAACTAGGTTAAACGTGGCCATGTTTATTATGCGTTATAGAATATTTAATATAATGATTTAAAAGTCGTGTTCATAACATGTTACACGTGAATGGACATATACTATTATGGCCCTTTTTATTATAAATGGACATATATTATTATAACCCTATTATGAGAACTGGTTGTATGTTTGTGGTATTGTTGCAGAGGTTATTGCACTTGATTGTCTTTGCTCAATGGTAATATTGTACTCAGAGGGGGTCTTGTGGGGAGAGGCTTTGGCAGATGGTTGGGTTGCTGTGATGTGAAATGTAATAGTTTTAGTTTTAGTACTATTTTGTGTGGGTACTCTGGTTGATTGATACACTGGTTGACTCTGACTGTGCTCTGATAGATCACATCTCATCACCTTCTCTGCAGCTACAACACTACAGGTGGATGAAGACCAAGCAAAACCAAGAAAAAGATAAAAAAGATATGTGGACACTTTAGACCAAGTCTTCAGAAAATGCTACAGGGAGAAGATTAGCTAGATTGGTGGATCTCCCAAGTGATTTTTTGAAAATTAATTAAAATGGTACCAAAACTGGCAAAACTTTAAAATAACAAAATAACACATAAACTAAGCTAAAGTTAGCTCCCTTGCTTGCCAGCTTCTTATTCAGTTTTTCTGCTCCACCTTAAATGTTGCTGCAATTACAGCTACTTTAGACATAGAATAAATTTAGAAAAAGAAGCTGAAAAAACTTCAATTAATTTAATAAATATTAATGAAAAGTCATTAATTTTCATCAATAAATGCATCGTAAAACAAGAAATACCATAAACCTTTGCTTGGAAATCTTTAATGTGCTGCACAACAGCTATAATCAGTCAGTAGAGCTGCTAGAGTGCTAAACTTATCTCATTGGCTGATCTAGTGCTTCATCCCAAACCTCATACTTCTGTGCTTTATCTAATACAATAATGAGTGCACTTCTACAACAAATCAAATGAAATCAAAACAATCCGCTGGAGTTCATTGGTTAATATCTTTAAAAAGAAAAGTTTTACCAAAGGGGAAAAAAAAAAACAAAAAACAGGCAGACAGAATCTGTACACAAATAGCTAGAAAACAGGCTAAATAGATTTAAACCAGAAACGATATTCAGCACAAGGAACACCCGAATAACATAACCAGTAATAGGCCTCAGAATTGTGAGATAATAGTAACATATAAACAAATATTGTCCAAACACAGGATTTAAGTACTAGCAAAAAACAGGTGAATACAACAATGTTTTGGCAGAGCTAGGTACCTGAGGAACCAGATCAAAAAAGACCTCAGTGAACAGTGATGAGGGGTTGGAGTTATGTTGGAAAGATCCTAAACAGAATCTCCAGGTGGGGATCATGTGACAATATAATTGTCCCTAATGTATAAATCATAGGAAAATACAAATATGCATATACTCTAAAAATAAATAAACAAAGCTACTGCACACACCCTCACTATAGAACCCTCATTAAAGTTCTTCTTGGAGTGTTTGTAATGTAAGGCTAACAAAATCCTATACAGTTTACTCAACACATTTTGCACTCAGAATACAAATCAGTGTTTTACCTTTAACAGTGAGTCTGATGTATGTGAGTCCACTTTTCATAGCATCACACATGTAATCTCCTCCATCCTCTTCAGTCAGGTGTGATATGAGTAGAGAGAGATTTCCTGGATAGTCATCATCGACCAGCTGAACTCTGTTTCTAGACTGACCACTTTCAATGGGCATGCTGTCCCACTTCTTACTGTTTTGATTGTATTTCTTCCAGGTTAATGTTTTAGGTTTGGCACGTAGCTCAGCACAGGAGCAGGGCAGCAGTACTGACCCTCCTGTAGCTGCTGTGATATCTAATCGTTCTGTATTGTTGGTCAGAGTGCAGCCTGCAGACACACATTCAGAATTGAGGATTATTGTATGAATGTGAAGATGCATCCAGAAGCAGTAAGTGTTGCCTTATAAGTAAGAATAAGTAAGAAATGACTGAGCAAATTATTTATAAGGTACCAAATTGTTTTATTTTTTGTCTGCAGCTAAATTTCTCCACACACCTGACTACAGCTACAGGAACCAATTCACTAAAACATTTACTGCATGAATTAAGGTGCACTAAATAAAGATGGGCAATATCTTTGCAAAATACAACAATAAATTACTCTTGATCTCAAGCATGGAGTTTCATTTAATGTAACTAAGCAACATAACACATTTTCAAACAATTCACCATCATTACAAAAGAATCTAGAAGCATTAGGCTTCAGTCTAGTGCTCCTGCAAAGCCAGAGAACTAATTCAGGTGTAATTATAATTAAAAACATTTTTAAAGTTGATTATATCAGGTATTTAGGTATGAGATGATATCTGTACTGTGTGTGTGGATCACAACAGAGTCTTACCCTTAATAGAGAGTCGGATATTTTTGTTCCT
The DNA here is from genome assembly GCF_904425465.1 of Colossoma macropomum. Taxonomy (NCBI): domain Eukaryota; kingdom Metazoa; phylum Chordata; class Actinopteri; order Characiformes; family Serrasalmidae; genus Colossoma; species Colossoma macropomum. The sequence continues at coordinate 42,270 of NW_023494829.1, read as the reverse complement.
GCTACCTTCAACTTCACATCTGTAATCTCCTCCGTCCTCTTCAGTCAGGTGTGATATGAGTAGAGAGAGATTTCCTGGAGAGTGACCGTTAGCCAGCTGAACTCTGTTTCTGTACTGACCACTCTCACTGGACATCTCTTTCAATATGGCTATGTTTGTTGTAAGGTTCTTCCAGGTGAATGTCTTAGGTGTGTCTTGTAGGTCAGTGCAGTAGCAGGGCAGCAGTACTGACCCTCCTGAGTATGCAGTAATCTTTTCTACCTCCTCATGGTCTTTCAGTGTGCAGCCTGTAGAAACACACCAGTTAATGACCTTCACTATCACCACTTGTGTAACACTTGCTTTACCAGAAAGAGGACTTTACTTTAAAGGCATTGCTATAAAAAGACATGCTTGACCAGCCTAAGAACAGTTTCCTAAATCATTACTTATGTTATTATACTGTTGAGAAACTCACATTCATCTTAAAACAGTTAGAATTACTGGAAATAAGCGGATTTGAAGTGGCTTTGAAAGCAACCAATCAACTCAAATGATTTTATTTGTTGCCCAGTGCATACCCTTATACTCCAGTGTCATCATTAGGATTACAGCATAATTTTAAAATAAGTATAATATTATTAAAATTATATAAGTATAATATAATTTAAAAAGTACTATGTTATACTAGTATCTACAGTAAGAGATTTAATGATACATTTACCTTCAGCAACATGGAGCACAAGCAGCAGATACAAACAAACCTGCATTCTGCCTGAGTTACAGAACCTCCTCACTACATACAGAGACAGCACGACTGCAGATATGACCACTCCTACACTCGCTCTACTGACCGATCTGTCAACTACTCATAAACTACACTACCTCAGTACTTCTGCAGAGCTCTTCACAGACCTACAGTCTACCTGTCACAACCAGCACACAAGCAAATCCTGTATCTCTCTCAGCAGGACTTCACTGGACTCTTCCGCACTCAAACGTTTGCACCTGAAAGAGGAACTGTGTTCAGATGAGCTCATCTTTCTCTCTCTGTCACTCACCCACACTAAATATAGTGATGTGACAGCATCCTGTCAGCTCTTCCACTTTGTTCTCTTGTAGCACACAGTGCACACATAGTCATAAGTCGCTAAAGCCACGCCCCTCTTTCTCTACAGTCACTGGGGACTTTATTAGAAACCCCTGCCTTGTAGCTCCACCGGACGAAAGCCCATCTTTTGAAGCACAATTTGTGTTAGCCATCCGCTAACTCTTTATCAGTGGTTAATCTAACAGTGTACATGAAAATGGACATATTAAAAAGTTTAGATTTTCATTGAATGTGAAAGTAGGGCGGCACGGTGGCGCAGTGGGTAGTGCTGTCGCCTCACAGCAAGAATGGCCTGGGTTCGATTCCCGGCCGGGTGACCAGAGTCGTTTCTGTGTGGAGTTTGCCTGTTCTCCCCGTGTCTGCGTGGGTTTCCTCCGGGTACTCCGGTTTCCTCCCACAGTCCAAAAACATGCAGTCAGGCTGATTGGACATGCTGAATTGCCCCTAGGTGTGTGTGTGACTGTGTATGTCTGTCTGCCCTGCGATGGACTGGAGACCTGTCCAGGGTGTATCCTGTCTTCCACCCAATGAGAGCTGGGATAGGCTCCAGCACCCCACCACTAACCGTGAACCAGAAGGATAAGTGGTTTAGATGATGTATGTATGTATGAAAGTAAAAGATTATTATTAGTAAAATCAGTACTAGAAATGTAATCATTGAAAAACAATGTTTTTAGTTTTAAATATTGTAATGTTTATTTTCATTATTCATTAAAATATTATTAATTTAGCCATTTCATCCCACAGTCCAAAGGCCAAGTGGAGACACTAAATTGCCCCTTGGTGTGAATGTGTATGTCTGTGAATCAACCTGTTTCTATATAACCTGTTTCTATATATAAAAAGCCTATATATAAAAGCTATATATGTAAGCAATAGAAAACTTGAGGTTGTGAGTTTTCATGAATAACATCACGGCTGTGATTTGCTCGTGGACATGACCTGAAGGCTAGTGCTGTAGATCATCAAAACCATGATGTTATTCGTGACAATGCATAACTTTGAGTGTTTTATTGCTTTTACACAAATGTTTTAAGATAAATCAAAAAAGCCCTGACATTCATACGGTATATGTTTTAATGCCGACAATACTTTCTGCCAAAAAGAAGTTCCACAGCTATGTGACAACATGGCTCTATTACTGTCTGTTGCAGCTCCACAGCAGAATTAGATATGTAAGTAAATAGTAAAATAATCTTCCTTTACAGTAAAATAAAGCTCTGCTGATCATTCAAACACAGTTTTAACAATAAATGGTCTGGAGTTAATGCAGAATTGCTAATTCACCCTTTACCCTGAAGGTTGGCACTCAAACTGCTGGTCAACATAGCAGCAGCAACAATCTGGCCCAGCTAGCAGCTAATTTTAAGATGAACAACGATAATTTGGAGACGATTTGACTTAATTTCATTTATAATCACTCAGCTGTTTCCTGATATGTTTGATCTGCAAAGAGAAACTGTCAAACACTAAAAAGTCGTGAAGCTTCAGTCAGTTTCTCATTTGAATTTTTCCTTTCCTCCTTAAATGTTGCAGCAGTTACATTCTGCTACCTTTCAAGTGGAACAGGAAAATTCAGACAAGAAGCTGATGAATAAAAATCTGACTTCAGCCTCGTAAAAAGTCAAACATTGAGAGACATTTTACAAACAACTATTCAATTTGTGGAAAAGTGCCACATAGAATAGAGCCAAAGAACTGTACAAATATCACGTTTTTCTATTGTTGCCAAATTACCCTGAGTGTCATTTTGTAACAGCCAGTCTGTAAAGCACTATGGAGCCCATCTTCTTCTTATATCAGAAGCTAATGTTTTATTCAGGTGTTTTTGTCAGTAGCTGGTCTGTTGATCTGGTGTGAAAATCAGTAGCTGGTCTGCTGATCTGGTGTGAAAGTCAGTAGCTGGTCTGTTGATCTGATGTGAAAGCCAGTAGCTGGTCTGTTGATCTGGTATGAAAGTCAGTAGCTGGTCTGTTAATCGGGTGTGAAAGCCAGTAGCTGGTCTGCTGATGTGATGTGAAAGCCAGTAGCTGGTCTGTTGATCTGGTATGAAAGTCAGTAGCTGGTCTGTTAATCGGGTGTGAAAGCCAGTAGCTGGTCTGTTGATCTGATGTGAAAGCCAGTAGCTGGTCTGTTGATCTGATGTGAAAGTCAGTAGCTGGTCTGTTGATCTAATGTGAAAGTCAGTAGCTGGTCTGCTGATCTGATGTGAAAGTCAGTAGCTGGTCTGCTGATCTGATGTGAAAGCCAGTAGCTGGTCTGTTGATCTGGTGTGAAAGTCAGTAGCTGGTCTGCTGATCTGATGTGAAAGTCAGTAGCTGGTCTGTTGATCTAATGTGAAAGTCAGTAGCTGGTCTGCTGATCTGATGTGAAAGTCAGTAGCTGGTCTGCTGATCTGATGTGAAAGCCAGTAGCTGGTCTGTTGATCTGGTGTGAAAGCCAGTAGCTGGTTTATTGATCTGGTGTGAAAGACAGTAGATGGTCTGTCAATCTTGTATGAAAGTCAGTAGCTGGTCAGCAGATCAGATGTTTTGTCAGTAGCTGGTCTGTTGATCTCCGTTGGTTTTATTCTCTGCTGTAGACTCACTGCTCCATCTTCATCATGATTGCTGTAGAATATTCTAGCAGCATCCGACACTTAAGTGGTTAAGATAAACAAGAAACTTTTATTTCATGCACAAATCATGCACATTTATGAATACAAGAACAGTAGCAAGACTGCAGTGGCTTGAATGTGTTTGTACCTTTGTTTCTCTTGGTGTGATAAACCACAGCTACTATAATGTGGAGGAAGATCACAGTCACCAAGGCAAAGGGGACAAAGGGCAGAGGGTGTGGAGGTTCTGCAATACCAGCAGCATCATTCAGGGGTGAAGTTCCTAAAAATGTCACAGCAAAAACAACAATGTAAGACAGTAGAATAATTATCTGAACATTAAAAATTGATAACATTTACCTTTGATGGCCCACTGATGCTACGGAGATGCTCAGTCTTTCTTTAACTAACACTCAACTGAATATTTATTAAATGCAAAACCTTCACCTACGTCTAAACCTAAACCTAACCACGAACATCAAATAAGCATCACCAGAAAGTTTGTTAGCTATGTAAGTATCTGTAGATCAATTTCAAAGGACCATCAAAACAAGATTTTAGGTTATCTTAACAGTCTGATGCTTCTGAGGAGACTGGGACCTGATCCATATCTCCAAGGTGGTTAGTCAGTAAGTTAAATTTACACTGTTTACTTTTGCTTCGAGAGGAAATTTGTGAAGCTGATGTCTGGAGTGAATGGAGTTTACTGTTACCTTTCTGAGAAGAAGTTGTGGTGGAAGGTTCAGCTGAAGTTTTCAGATGAATGGTCCTGTCAAGTGTTGGAGTAGGTTTTGGTGGAGGAGCCTCTGGAAAGAGAAAAGATTAGGACAGTATCCATGATGAGTGCTGTATAGACTATTTGCCCCATCAATACTTGGCGGGTAGTTGGGTTGCAGTGATGTAAAACTAAAAAGTTTAAGTTTTAGTACTAGTTTGTTACAGTTCTAGTACTGCTTTAGTACATTAGAATGTAGTGGCTTTAATTAACTTCATTGTAGTCTAAAACACTCACTGTCACGACTCCCTTTGGCTCTGGTTTGTTGATCTGGTGTGAAAGACAGTAGATGGTTGATCTGGTGTGAAAGACAGTAGATGGTCCAGTTCCCCAGAGTACTGTTCAGTAACACGTGTTCTTCTTTGATTAGTTTAGTTAAAAGCCTAGATTGACTCTTTGCGAGGTATCGCTTCTTTCCACAGAGCTACTGAGCGTTATTTCTGATTGCTTATTCCTGTTCTGACCTGTTTTGCCTTGTTTTTGCCTGATCCCTTTTGGACTATTCGCCTGGTTATGTTTGTGTTTTTGTGTATTGTCTTTTCTGGATTTGACCATTGCCTGTGACTTGACTACGATTGTGGATTCTGTTTGCACTAGTAAAGCCTCTCAGTCACTTTTTATCTGCGAGCGTCTGTGTCATTCTGTCGTGTTAAAGAATACTTCGCCAGCCATGCAGATGGCGGATCCAGAGGCTTTACAGAAAGCTTTGAATGAGCAAGGACATCTGCTCAGCCGACATCAACACGTGCTAGCAGGGGTAACTCATTCCCTGGAGTCCTTAGCTCACCAACAGTCCGAACAACAAACCCAGCTAGCGCTCCTCGTTAACAGCGTGAAGGATCTCACCACCCAACTTCAGAGCCTCAACCCAGCAGAACCGGTGGTGAGTCCTGTGAGTCCTTCAAGTTCAACTGTGAACTCAAGTGCTGTTTTTCCAGTCAGTAAACTGGATAAATTTGATGGCAACCCTGACAAGTGTCGCGGTTTTTTGCTTCAATGTTCCATCTTTTTTAACAATTCACCCGCTAGCTCTGACCAGGCCAAGATCTCATTTTTGGTATCTCTTTTATCAGATAAAGCTTTAGAATGGGCCACCGCAAGTTGGTCACATATTCACAACCTGTCTTTCAGCTAATTCCTAAATAAACTTAAAATTGTATTTGATCACCCCCATGAAGGACAAGTCAGTGGTGAAATGTTAACCAAGCTTGGAAAAAACATTGTGAAAACCCAAATTACCCCTAAACACCTGACTCATGAAGAAAGTGAAGGACTCCTCCTGTCTATCCAAGAAGGAGAGGCTCCGGCGGATGAGAGAAGGTCTCTGTTTGTACTGTGGTGGTGCCGGTCATTTAATACAGGACTGCAGGACCAGGCCACCCAAAAATTCTGCGCCGACCCCTGGAAAGCAAGTGGAGAACACTCCACATGCTAATGTGGTGAGTGTTCCCACAAAGGGGTTGGTTTCCAAGTCATTTTTATTGCCTGTCATTGTCTACTGTCATCAAGTGTCTGTTGTTGTTTCAGCCCTCATTGTTTGATAGGTCTTGCACAATGGAGTAGTCATAAGTTTAGCTGTGGCTGCTGCAAGAGATAGATCTGATGAGCTGAACATAATAATTCATTCTAAAATGCATTACAGACCACTTTCATTGTTTTTGTTCATTCATGTACATTCATGGGAGTGGGCTTTATACATACAAAAACACTTTCTATGAATACAATGTCTATAAGAGTCTATGAACACATAACATGTTGGTATGCATTAATAAGACATTATAAGCATGACTGTAAACACAGAAACTAGGTTAAACGTGGCCATGTTTATTATGCGTTATAGAATATTTAATATAATGATTTAAAAGTCGTGTTCATAACATGTTACACATGAATGGACATATACTATTATGGCCCTTTTTATTATAAATGGACATATATTATTATAACCCTATTATGAGAACTGGTTGTATGTTTGTGGTATTGTTGCAGAGGTTATTGCACTTGATTGCCTTTGCTCAATGGTAATATTGTACTCAGAGGGGGTCTTGTGGGGAGAGGCTTTGGCAGATGGTTGGGTTGCTGTGATGTGAAATGTAATAGTTTTAGTTTTAGTACTATTTTGATTGATACACTGGTTGACTCTGACTGTGCTCTGATAGATCACATCTCATCACCCTCTCTGCAGCTACAACACTACAGGTGGATGAAGACCAAGCAAAACCAAGAAAAAGATAAAAAAGATATGTGGACACTTTAGACCAAGTCTTCAGAAAATGCTACAGGGAGAAGATTAGCTAGATTGGTGGATCTCCCAAGTGATTTTTTGAAAATTAATTAAAATGGTACCAAAACTGGCAAAACTTTAAAATAACAAAATAACACATAAACTAAGCTAAAGTTAGCTCCCTTGCTTGCCAGCTTCTTATTCAGTTTTTCTGCTCCACCTTAAATGTTGCTGCAATTACAGCTACTTTAGACATAGAATAAATTTAGAAAAAGAAGCTGAAAAAACTTCAATTAATTTAATAAATATTAATGAAAAGTCATTAATTTTCATCAATAAATGCATCGTAAAACAAGAAATACCATAAACCTTTGCTTGGAAATCTTTAATGTGCTGCACAACAGCTATAATCAGTCAGTAGAGCTGCTAGAGTGCTAAACTTATCTCATTGGCTGATCTAGTGCTTCATCCCAAACCTCATACTTCTGTGCTTTATCTAATACAATAATAATAATGAGTGCACTTCTACAACAAATCAAATGAAATCAAAACAATCCGCTGGAGTTCATTGGTTAATATCTTTAAAAAGAAAAGTTTTACCAAAGGGGAAAAAAAAAACAACAACAGGCAGACAGAATCTGTATACAAATAGCTAGAAAACAGGCTAAATAGATTTAAACCAGAAACGATATTCAGCACAAGGAACACCCGAATAACATAACCAGTAATAGGCCTCAGAATTGTGAGATAATAGTAACATATAAACAAATATTGTACAAACACAGGATTTAAGTACTAGCAAAAAACAGGTGAATACAACAATGTTTTGGCAAAGCTAGGTACCTGAGGAACCAGATCAAAAAAGACCTCAGTGAACAGTGATGAGGGGTTGGAGTTATGTTGGAAAGATCCTAAACAGAATCTCCAGGTGGGGATCATGTGACAATATAATTGTCCCTAATGTATAAATCATAGGAAAATACAAATATGCATATACTCTAAAAATAAATAAACAAAGCTACTGCACACACCCTCACTATAGAACCCTCATTAAAGTTCTTCTTGGAGCATTTGTAATCTAAGGCTAACAAAATTCTATACAGTTTACTCAACACATTTTGCACTCAGAATACAAATCAGTATTTTACCTTTAACAGTGAGTCTGATGTATGTGAGTCCACTTTTCATAGCATCACACGTGTACTCTCCTCCATCCTCTTCAGTCAGGTGTGATATGAGTAGAGAGAGATTTCCTGGATAGTCATCATTAACCAGCTGAACTCTGTTTCTGGACTGACCACTTTCAATGGGCATGCTGTCCCACTTCTTACTGTTTTGATTGTATTTCTTCCAGGTTAATGTTTTAGGTTTGGCACGTAGCTCAGCACAGGAGCAGGGCAGCAGTACTGACCCTCCTGTAGGTGCTGTGATATCTAATCGTTCTTTATTGTTGGTCAGAGTGCAGCCTGCAGACACACACATTCAGAATTGAGGATTATTGTATGAATGTGTAGATGCATCCAGAAGCAGTAAGTGTTACCTTATAAGTAAGAATAAGTAAGAAATGACTGAACAAATTATTTATAAGACACCAAATTATTTTTTTATTTTTTGTCTCCAGCTAAATTTCTCCACACACCTGACTACAGCTACAGGAACCAATTCACTAAAACATTTACTGCATGGATTAAGGTGCACTAAATAAAGATGGGCAATATCTTTGCAAAATACAACAATAAATTACTCTTGATCTCAAGCATGGAGTTTCATTTAATGTAACTAAGCAACATAACACATTTTCAAACAATTCACCATCATTACAAAAGAATCTAGAAGCATTAGGCTTCAGTCTAGCGCTCCTGCAAAGCCAGAGAACTAATGCAGGTGTAATTATAATTAAAAACATTTTTAAAGTTGATTATATCAGGTATTTAGGTATGAGATGATATCTGTACTGTGTGTGTGGATCACAACAGAGTCTTACCCTTAATAGAGAGTCGGATATCTTTGTTCCTGCTACCTTCAACTTTACATCTGTAGTCTACTCCGTCCTCTTCAGTCAGGCGTGATATGAGTAGAGAGAGATTTCCTGGAGAGTGACTATTAACCAGCTGAACTCTGTTTCTGTACTGACCACTCTCACTGGACATCTCTTTCAATATGTCTATGTTTGTTGTAAGGTTCTTCCAGGTGAATGTCTTAGGTGTGTCCTGTAGGTCAGTGCAGTAGCAGGGCAGCAGTACTGACCCTCCTGAGTATGCAGTAATCTTTTCTAACTGATCATGGTCTTTCAGTGTGCAGCCTGTAGAAACACACCAGTTAATGACCTTCACTATCACCACTTGTGTAACACTTGCTTTACCAGAAAGAGGACTTTACTTTAAAGGCATTGCTATAAAAAGACATGCTTGACCAGCCTAAGAACAGTTTCCTAAATCATTACTTATGTTATTATACTGTTGAGAAACTCACATTCATCTTAAAACAGTTAGAATTACTGGAAATAAGCGGATTTGAAGTGGCTTTGAAAGCAACCAATCAACTCAAATGATTTTATTTGTTGCCCAGTGCATACCCTTATACTCCAGTGTCATCATTAGGATTACAGCATAATTTTAAAATAAGATTTAAAAAGTACTATGTTATACTAGTATCTACAGTAAGAGATTTAATGATACACTTACCTTCAGCAACATGGAGCACAAGCAGCAGATACAAACAAACCTGCATTCTTCCTGAGTTACAGAACCTCCTCACTACATACAGAGACAGCACGACTGCAGATATGACCACTCCTACACCCGCTCTACTGACGGATCTGTCAACTACTCATAAACTACACTACCTCAGTACTTCTGCAGAGCTCTTCACAGACCTACAGTCTACCTGTCACAACCAGCACACAAGCAAATCCTGTATCTCTCTCAGCAGGACTTCACTGCACTCAAAAGTTTGCACCTGAAAGAGGAACTGTGTTCAGATGAGCTCATCTTTCTCTCTCTGTCACTCACCCAGACTAAATATAGTGATGTGACAGCATCCTGTCAGCTCTTCCTCTTTGTTCTCTTGCAGCACACAGTGCACACATAGTCATAAGTCGCTAAAGCCACGCCCCTCTTTCTCTTTCTCTACAGTCACTGGGCACTTTATTAGAAACCCCTGCCTTGTAGCTCCACCGGACGAAAGCCCATCTTTTGAAGCACAATTTGTGTTAGCCATCCGCTAACTCTTTATCAGTGGTTAATCTAACAGTGTACATGAAAATGGACATATTAAAAAAGTTTAGATTTTCATTGAATGTGAAAGTAGGGTGGCACGGTGGCGCAGTGGGTAGTGCTGTCGCTTCACAGCAAGAATGGCCTGGGTTCGATTCCCGGCCGGGCGACCAGAGTCGTTCCTGTGTGGAGTTTGCCTGTTCTCCCCGTGTCTGCGTGGGTTTCCTCCGGGTACTCCGGTTTCCTCCCACAGTCCAAAAACATGCAGTCAGGCTGATTGGACATGCTGAATTGCCCCTAGGTGTGAGTGTGTGTGTGACTGTGTGTGTCTGTCTGCCCTGCGATGGACTGGCGACCTGTCCAGGGTGTATCCTCTCTTCCACCCAATGAGAGCTGGGATAGGCTCCACCACCCCACCACTAACCGTGAACCAGAAGGATAAGTGGTTTAGATGATGTATGTATGTATATATGTGTGAAAGTAAAAGATTATTATTAGTAAAATCAGTACTAGAAATGTAATCATTGAAAAACAATGTTTTTAGTTTTAAATATTGTAATGTTTATTTTCATTATTCATTAAAATATTATTAATTTAGCCATTTCATCCCACAGTCCAAAGGCCAAGTGGAGACATTAAATTGCCCCTTGGTGTGAATGTGTATGTCTGTGAATCGACCTGTTTCTATATAACCTGTTTCTATACATTAAAAGCCTATATATAAAAGCTATATATGTAAGCAATAGAAAACTTGAGGTCGTGAGTTTTCATGAATAACATCACGGCTGTGATTTGCTCTCATGACCTGAAGGCAAGTGCTGTAGATCATTAAAACCATGATGTTATTCGTGACAATGCATAACTTTGAGTGTTTTATTGCTTTTACACAAATGTTTTAAGATAAATCAAAAAAGCCCTGACATTCATACGGTATATGTTTTAATGCCGACAATACTTTCTGCCAAAAAGAAGTTCCACAGCTATGTGACAACATGGCTCTATTACTGTCTGTTGCAGCTCCACAGCAGAATTAGATATGTAACTAAATAGTAAAATAATCTTCCTTTACAGTTAAATGAAGCTCTGCTGATCATTCAAACACAGTTTTAACAATAAATTGTCTAGAGTTAATGCAGAATTGCTAATTCACCCTTTACCCTGAAGGTTGGCACTCAAACTGCTGGTCAACATAGCAGCAGCAACAATCTGGCCCAGCTAGCAGCTAATTTTAAGATGAACATCGATAATTTGGAGACGATTTGACTATTTTCATTTATAATCACTCAGCTGTTTCCTGATATGTTTGATCTGCAAAGAGAAACTGTCAAACACTAAAAAGTCGTGAAGCTTCAGTCAGTTTCTCATTTGAATTTTTCCTTTCCTCCTTAAATGTTGCAGCAGTTACATTCTGCTACCTTTCAGGTGGAACAGGAAAATTCAGACAAGAAGCTGATGAATAAAAATCTGACTTCAGCCTCGTAAAAAGTCAAACATTGAGAGACATTTTACAAACAACTATTCAATTTGTGGAAAAGTGCCACATAGAATAGAGCCAAAGAACTGTACAAATATCACGTTTTTCTATTGTTGCCAAATTACCCTGAGTGTCATTTTGTAACAGCCAGTCTGTAAAGCACTATGGAGCCCATCTTCTTCTTATATCAGAAGCTAATGTTTTATTCAGGTGTTTTTGTCAGTAGCTGGTCTGTTGATCTGGTGTGAAAATCAGTAGCTGGTCTGTTGATCTGATGTGAAAGCCAGTAGCTCGTCTGTTGATCTGGTATGAAAGTCAGTAGCTGGTCTGTTAATCGTGGTGTGAAAGCCAGTAGCTGGTCTGCTGATGTGATGTGAAAGCCAGTAGCTGGTCTGTTGATCTGGTATGAAAGTCAGTAGCTGGTCTGTTAATCGGGTGTGAAAGCCAGTAGCTGGTCTGTTGATCTGATGTGAAAGCCAGTAGCTGGTCTGTTGATCTGATGTGAAAGTCAGTAGCTGGTCTGCTGATCTGATGTGAAAGTCAGTAGCTGGTCTGCTGATCTGATGTGAAAGTCAGTAGCTGGTCTGCTGATCTGATGTGAAAGCCAGTAGCTGGTCTGTTGATCTGGTGTGAAAGTCAGTAGCTGGTCTGTTGATCTGATGTGAAAGTCAGTAGCTGGTCTGTTGATCTGATGTGAAAGTCAGTAGCTGGTCTGTTGATCTGTTGTGAAAGTCAGTAGCTGGTCTGTTGATCTGATGTGAAAGCCAGTAGCTGGTCTGTTGATCTGATGTGAACCAGTAGCTGGTCTACTGATCTGATGTGAAAACCAGTAGCTGGTCTGTTGATCTTGTATGAAAATCAGTAGCTGGTCAGCAGGTAAGATGTGTTGTCAGTAGCTGGTCTGCTCCTCTCTATTGGTTTTATTCTCTGCTGTAGACTCACTGCTCCATCTTCATCATAATTGCTGTAGAAAATTTTAGCAGCATCCAGCACTTAAGTGGTGGATAAACAAGAAACTTTCATTTCTGCACAAATCATGCACATTTATGAATACAAGAAAAGTAGCAAGACTGCAGTGGCTTGAATGTGTAGTCTGTACCTTTGTTTCTCTTGGTGAGATAAACCACAGCTACTATAATGTGGAGGAAGATCACAGTCACCAAGGCAAAGGGGACGAAGGGCAGAGACTGTGGAGGTTCTGCAATACCAGCAGCATCATTCAGGGGTGACTTTCCTAAAATTGTCAGAGCAAAAACAACAATGTAAGACAGTAGAACAATTATCTGAACAATAAAAATAGATAACACTTGTCTTTGATAGTCGACTGTAGGGAGGGGTTCAGTCTTTCTTTAACTAACACTCAACTGAATATTTATTAATGCAAAACCTTCACCTACTTCTAAACCTAAACCTAACCATAACAATCAAATAAGCATCACCAGAAAGTTTGTTAGCTATGTAAGTATCTGTAGATCAATTTCAAAGGACCATCAAAAGAAGGTTTTAGGTTATTTTAACAGTCTGATGCTTCTGAGGAGACTGGGACCTGATCCATATCTCCAAGGTGGTTAGTCAGTAAGTTAAATTTACACTGTTCACTTTTGCTTTGAAAGAAAATGTGTGAAGCTGATGTCTGGAGTGAATGGAGTTTACTGTTACCTTTCTGAGAAGAAGTTGTGGTGGAAGGTTCAGCTGAAGTTTTCAGATGAATGGTCCTGTCAAGTGTTGGAGTAGGTTTTGGTGGAGGAGCCACTGGAAAGAGAACAGATTACAGTTCTAGTGCTGCTTTGGTACATTAGAATGTAGAGGCTTTAATTAACTTTATTGTAGTCTAAAAAACTCTCTTTACCTAGAGCTCTTAATAAGAAGTATATAAAGTCCACACCTCATGCAAAGACATGTTTTAATACGTTACTGTGTAATGACTAATTATTCAGTTCAAGATTAGAATAATTTAGAAGTTGTTTAATCATAATATGGCTCATTATCTCTTTATGACTAGGCAGGTTTGTTAGTTACAATGCACTGTGCAAGTAATTATACTATCAGCAGTTGGTGGGATCATGGTTGAGTTTGAGGCTACACAGTATAAAAGGAATGAGTCCCATTTTTATACTGATTCCCACAGAAGAACTTGGCTTATCCATCCTAACAATATGTGGCCTTGATTCCGAAAGGGACATTAAGACCTGAACAGATAGCTGAGCGGCTGGAATGTGAAAGTATTTATCAGATACAAATCATTTCCTGCTAATGTATCAAACACACATACACTGCAGAATGCTCGTCATGAACTGCATCGTCAGAGGTGCATCGTCATGAATTGTCATGCACAGTATGCAAAACACAACATATGCTTTTAAATAAGGGGCTTGGTGAGACAGGATGAAAGCATTTTCATTTGGGCATTTCTAGAAAACACAATCATTAACCCTTTCTTGTAGCAGAAACAGCCTAAGTAGATTTAACCTCGAAGCTACATTAAACACAAAGAAAATACGAATAGCACAAACAGGGCTCAGATTTGACATGTAAACATGCCTTCACCAGCAGCTCACAAACAAAGAGCCCTTTGACCAAACTCAGGACAACATGACTAACAAGAAGCACACAAACACAATGACCAGGTAGATCTAGGTACCCAACGTAACAGGGCTGAAAATACCCAGCTGAACAGTGATGAGGGGGTGGAGTTATGCTGGAAAGATCCCAAACAGAATTTGAAGGTGGAGATTGGGTGACAATGCAATTGGATTATATGTAGACATTATATGACATTGTAAATATATATAAACTCCAACAATAATGTAAACAAAACTGCACACACACACACACACACACACACACACACACACACACACACACACACACCCTCACTACAGAACCCTAATTAAAGCTCTTCTTGGAGCATTTGTAATGTAAGACTAACATAATCTTATACAGTTGATTCAGCACACTTTGCACTTAGAATACAGACTAGTGTTTTACCTTCAACAGTGAATTTGATGTATGTGAGTCCACTTTTCATAGCATCACACATGTACTCTCCTCCATCCTCTTCAGTCAGGTGTGATATGAGTAGAGAGAGATTTCCTGGAGAGTGACCATTAACCAGCTGAACTCTGTTTCTGGACTGACCACTTTCAATGGGCATGCTGTCCCACTTCTTACTGTTTTGATTGTATTTCTTCCAGGTTAATGTTTTAGGTTTGGCACGTAGCTCAGCACAGGAGCAGGGCAGCAGTACTGACCCTCCTGTAGGTGCTGTGATATCTAATCGTTCTGTATTGTTGGTCAGAGTGCAGCCTGCAGACACACACATTCAGAATTGAGGATTATTGTATGAATGTGAAAGATGCATCCAGAAGCAGTAAATGTTGCCTTATAAGTAAGAATAAGTAGGAAATGACTGAGCAAATTATTTATAAGGTACCAAATTGTTTTATTTTTTGTCTCCAGCTAAATTTCTCCACACACCTGACTACAGCTACAGGAACCAATTCACTAAAACTTTACTGCATGGATTAAGGTGCACTAAATAAAGATGGGCAATATCTTTGCAAAATACAACAATAAATTACTCTTGATCTCAAGCATGGAGTTTCATTTAATGTAACTAAGCAACATAACACATTTTGAAACAATTCACCATCATTACAAAAGAATCTAGAAGCATTAGGCTTCAGTCTAGTGCTCCTGCAAAGCCTGAGAACTAATGTAGGTGTAATTATAATTAAAACATATTTAAAGTTGATTATATCAGGTATTTAGGTATGAGATGATATCTGTACTGTGTGTGGATCACAACAGAGTCTTACCCTTAATAGAGAGTCGGATATCTTTGTTCCTGCTACCTTCAACTTTACATCCGTAATCTCCTCCGTCCTCTTCAGTCAGGCGTGATATGAGTAGAGAGAGATTTCCTGGAGAGTGACCATTAACCAGCTGAACTCTGTTTCTGTACTGACCACTCTCACTGGATATCTCTTTCAATATGTCTATGTTTGTTGTAAGGTTCTTCCAGGTGAATGTCTCAGGTGTGTCTTGTGGGTCAGTGCAGTAGCAGGGCAGCATTACTGACCCTCCTGAGTATGCAGTAATCGTTTCTAACTGATCATGGCCTTTCAGTGTGCAGCCTGTAGAAACACACCAGTTAATGACCTTCACTATCACCACTTGTGTAACACTTGCTTTACCAGAAAGAGGACTTTACTTTAAAGGCATTGCTATAAAAAGACATACTGAAATAAGTTTTAAAAAGTACTGTGTTATACTAGTATCTACAGTAAGAGATTTAATGGTTCACTCACCTTCAGCAACATGGAGCACAAGCAGCAGATAAAAACAAACCTGCATTCTTCCTGAGTTACAGAACCTCCTCACTACATACAGAGACAGCACGACTGCAGACATGACCACTCCTACACTCGCTCTACTGACCGATCTGTCAGCTACTCATAAACTACACTACCTCAGCACTTCTGCAGAGCTCTTTACAGACCTACAGTCTACCTGACACAACCAGCACATGAGCAAATCCTGTATCTCTCTCAGCAGGACTTCACTGGACTCTTCCGCACTCAAAAGTTTGCACCTGAAAGAGGAACTGTGTTCAGATGAGCTCATCTTTCTCTCCCTGTCACTCACCCACACCAAATATAGTGATGTGGCACAAATATAGTAAACACTCCAGCAGCACTGCTGTGTCTGATTTTTAAAGTAAAACTGTATTTTTAAAGTATAACTTTTACATAGTTACTGTGGAATATTAGTTTTGTAACATGGTAAACTGATCAAATCATATTGATCAATATCACTGTGTATTTCCAGAATATCTAAATACAGAGAAATCATGTAAAGATAAATGAAGATGTTGTTGTTGTCATTCAGCTGCAGTGTAAGTACTGTTATAATGCAGGTAACTCCACAGCAGGTCCAATCGGAAAAGCCTTTCTGGAAGAAAAGCAGTTCAACACAATACAACGATACAGTGTTACTAGAATAACTACTGTTACTGTATCCTTTATCATACATTTGTGTAATTAAATGAGTAAAACTGAGGCTGATACATGTGTATTTACATAAACTGTACTAATGTAATTCATTTGAAGCTGGGAATATATGGAGTTAACTTTGTGGCAGTCATCATAATGAGTGTGGAATAGTGCATTTATCAATGTTTATCTCACATGACAAATGTTTATCAATGTTTGTCGTAATTTTAATGTAACACATGCTCAGTGTTCTGTGTTGAGATATATATATATATATATATATATATATATATACAGTGAAAGAAATAAGTATTTGATCCCCCACTGACTTTAAAAGTTTGTACTCTGACAAATAATTAAACAGTCTATGATTTTTATGGTAGCTTCATTTTAACAGTGAGAGACGGAATATCAAAAAGAAAATCTAGAAAATTAACTAATATTTAAATAAAAAATAATTTGCGTTTCATTGAGGGAAATAAGTGTTTGATCCCCTAAAAACCATGACTAATGTTGGCTCCCACAGACCACTGACACACCTTAATCTCAGTGAAGTCGTTACCTGCATGACAGACACCTGTCCCAAATTGTCACCTGTATAAAAGGCCACCTGCCAACAGACTCAGTGACACTCCAACATCTCCACCATGGGCAAGACTAAAGAGCTGTCTAAAGATGTCAGGGACAAAACTGTTGACCTATACAAGGCTGGAATGGGCTACAAAGCCATAAGTAAGAAGCTGGATGAGAAGGTGACAACTGTTGGTGCAATTATTCGGAAGTGGAAGAAGTACAACATTACTGTCAATCGACCTAGGCCTGGAGCTCCATGCAAGATATCACCTCGTGGAGTCTCACTGATCATGAGAAAGGCTAAAAATCAGCCAAGAACTACACGGGAGGAGCTGGTTAATGATCTCAAGGCAGCTGGGACCACAGTCTCCAAAAAATCCATTGGTAATACACTGAGACGTAATGGTTTAAAATCCTGCAGTGCACGCCAGGTTCCTCTGCTCAAGAAGGCTCATGTCCAGGCCCACCTCAAGTTTGCCAATGAACATATTAATGACTCCGAGAGAGACTGGGAGAAGGTGCTGTGGTCAGATGAGACCAAAATTGAGCTCTTTGGCCTCAACTCAACTCGACGTGTTTGGAGGAAGAAAAATAAAGAATATGACCCTAAGAACACCATCCCCACCGTCAAGCATGGTGGTGGAAGTATTATGTTTTGGGGTGTTTTTCTTCTAAGGGCACAGGCCAACTTCACCGCATCGACGGGAAGATGAACGGGGCCATGTATCGCAAAATCCTGGGTGACAACCTCCTTGACTGAAAATGGGTCGTGGATGGGTCTTCCAGCACAACAATGAACCAAAACATACAGCCAAGGAAACAAAGGAGTGGCTCCATAAGAAGCATATCAAGGTCATGGAATGGCCTAGCCAGTCTCCTGACCTCAATCCCATAGAAAATCTATGGAGAGAGCTGAAGCTTCGCGTTTCCAAATGCATGCCTAAAAACCTTAAGGATTTGGAGATGATCTGCAGAGAGGAGTGGGCCAAAATTACTCCTGAAGTGCAAACCTTATAAAAAACTACAAGAAACGTCTGACTGCTGTGCTTGCCAAAAAGGGTTTTGCCACCAATTATTAAATGATGTTTTACTAGGGGCTCAAATACTTATTTTCTTCAATGAAATTCAAATTAATTTTTATTTCTCATTTCATAACATTTTTGTGTTTTGTGTAATGACATCATGTGTTATTAATGTGCAACTGAAAGTTACTGGAGACAATATAAAGTGAGAACAACCCAAAAAAGTAAAAACTACCTAAAACGTGCAGTTTAAAAATATTGAATTAAAATATGAATTAATAAAAGTGACTATTTTGGGGTTTATTATCTATAGGGCATTTTGCCATATGTTCATATCCTGTTCTGAGGGTCAGCCAAATGATATAACTAAAAACTCCATTACTCTGTCCCTCGTAATCAGGTGTGTTGGTTAGTACACCTGCTAACCTAATCTGTTGTTTGGCTATGTTGAACAGTGGCTGGTCTTCTTGTCATGTTTGTAGTTCAGAAACTATGTTATATTCAGGTGTTTGTGTCAATTACTGGTCTGTTGATCTGATGTTAAAGTCAGTAGCTGGTCTGATCTGGTGTGAATGTCAGTAGCTGGTCTGTTGATCTGGTGTGAAAGTCAATATCTGGTCTGTTGATCTGGTGTGAATGTCAGTGGTTGGTCGGTTGATCTGATGTAAAAGCCATTAGCAGGTCTGTTGATCTGGTGTGAAAATCAGTAGCTGGTCTGTTGATCTGGTGTGAAAATCAGTAGCTGGTCTGTTGATCTGGTGTGAAAGTCAATATCTGGTCTGTTCATCTGGTGTGAAAATCAGTAGTTGGTCTGTTGATCTGGTGTGAAAATCAGTAGTTGGTCTGTTGATCTGATGTGAAAGCCAGTAGATGGTCTGTTGATCTGATGTGAAAATCAGTAACTGGTCTGTTGATCTAATTTGAAAGTCAGTAGCTGGTCTGTTGATCTGGTGTGAAAGTCAGTAGCTGGTCTATTGATCTTGTATGAAAGTCAGTGGCTGGTCAGCAGATCAGATGTGTTGTCAGTAGCTGGTCTCTTGATGTCTGTTGGTTTTACTCTCTGCTGTAGACTCACTGCTCCATCTTCATCATCTTTGCTGTAGTAAATTCTAGCAGCATCTGGCGCTTAAATTGTTAAGATGACAAAGAAATGTTAATTTATGCACAAATCATGCACATTTATGAATACAAGAACAGTAGCAAGACTACTTAGGTACCCCAAGGTAACAGGGCTAAAAGATCCAGGAGAACAGTGATGAGGGGGTGGAGTTATGTTGGAAAGATCCAAAACAGAATCCCAAAGTGGGGATTGGATGACAACAGTAATTGTAATTGTCCCTAAAGTAGAAATTATAGGAAGTTACAGACATCCATATACTCTAAAAATAAGTAAACAAAGCTACTGCACACACCCTCACTATAGAACCCTCATTAAAGCTCTGATTGGAGCATTTATAATGTAAGACTAATACAATCTCAGTTGACTCAACACATTTTTCACTCAGAATATAAATCAGTGTTTTACCTTCAACAGTGAGGCTGATGTATGTGAGTCCTCTTTTCATAGCATCACACATGTACACTCCTCCATCCTCTACAGTCAGGTGTGATATGAGTAGAGAGAGATTTCCTGGAGAGTGACCATTAACCAGCTGAAGTCTGTTTCTGAACTAACCACTTTCAATGGGTATCCTTTCCCAATTTTGATTGATGTATTTTTTCCAGGTGAATGTCTCAGGTTTGGCACGTAGCTCAGTGCAGGAGCAGGGCAGCAGTACTGACCCTCCTGTATAAGCTGTGATATATAATGTGTGTGCATGGTTGGTCAGAGTGCAGCCTGCAGAAACACACATTCAGGACTGAGAATTATTGTCTGCATGTGAAAACTCATCCAGAATCACTAAATGTTACCTTACAATTAAGAATGATGAGTAAGAAACTGACCAAATGGTTTATCAGACTGATACCAGATTGTTGAATTTTCTGTATTTAGCTTAATTTCTCCACACACCAGACTATGACTACTACAATCAGCCATTCACTATTAAACATTTACTGCATAAATGAAGGTGCACTACAAGAAGCTTAGCAATAGCTTTGCAATATAAATTGATACACTGACTCTTACTTTCAAGCATGGAGTTGCATTTTATGTAACTAAACAACGTAACAACTATTTAAACAATTCAACTTCATAGTAAGATAATCTAGAAGCTTTAGTCTTCATTCTAGTGCTGCTGCAAAGCCAGAGAACTAATGTGTTTGTAATTTTTAATTAACAACACTTTCAAATTGATTATACCAGGTGTGTAGTTATGAGATGATCTCTGCACAATGAGTGTGGATCAAAACAGAGTTTACCTTTAACAGTGAGGCTGATATCTTTGCTTCTGACACCTTCAACGGTACATCTGTAATATCCTCAATCCTCTTCAGTCAGGTGTGATATGAGTAGAGAGAGATTTCCTGGAGAGTGACCATTAACCAGCTGAACTCTGTCTCTGTACTGACCACTCTCACTGGACATCGCTTCCCATTCACGTGTGTTTGAGGTGAGTTTCTTCCAGATGAGTCTCTCAGGTGTGGTACGTGGGTCAGTGCAGTAGCAGGGCAGCAGTATTGACCCTCCTGTGTATGCAGTAATCTTTTCTACCTCCTCATGGTCATTCAGTGTGCAGCCTGCAAAACACACCAGTTAATGACCTTCACTATCACCACTTGTGCAACACTCGATCAACCATGAACAGGATTTTACTTTCAAGGCATTGATATAAAAAGAGATGCTTGACCAGCTAAGCACAGTTCCTTAAAGCATTCTGGTACTTATGTTATTATACTGTTGAGAAACCTCAGCTCGAAACAGCTGAAACAGTTAGAATTACTTTAAATAAGTGGTTGGAAGTGGCTTTAAAGGCAACCAATCAACTCAAATGATTTTAATTGCTGTGCAATGCAAATCCTTGCATTCCAGTGTCAACATTAAGTTTTACACAGTACTGTGTTATACTAGTATCTACAGTAGGAGATATAACAGTGCACTCACCTTCAGCAACATGGAGCACAAGCAGCAGATAAAAACAAACCTGCATTCTTCCTGAGTTACAGAACTTCCTCACTACATACAGAGACAGCACGACTGCAGATATGACCACTCCTACACCCGCTCTACTGACCGATCAGTCAACAACTCAAACTACACTACCTCAGCACTTCTGCAGAGCTCTTTACAGACCTACAGTCTACCTGACACAACCAGCACACGAGGAAATCCTGTATCTCTCTCAGCAGGACTTCACTGGACTCTTCCGCACTCAAACGTTTGGACCTGAAAGAGGAACTGTGTTCAGATGAGCTCATCTTTCTCTCTCTGTCACTCACCCACACCAAATATAGTAATGTGACAGCATCCTGTCAGCTCTTCCTCTTCGTTCTCTTGCAGCACACAGTGCACACGTAGTCATAAGTTGCTAAAGCCACGCCCCTCTTTATCTTTCTCTCTATACAGTCACTGGGGACTTTATAGAAACCCCTGCCTTGTATCTCCACCAGATGATAGTCCACCTTTTGATGCCCAATTTGTGTTAGCCATCCTAAAACTCTTTATCAGTGGTTAAACTATTAATATTAAAAGTGTAAATTTTCAGTGAATGTGAAAGTAAAAGATTATTATTATTGAAATCAATACTCAAAAAGTAATCAGTGAAAAACAATGTTTTTAGTTTTTAATATTGTAATGTTTATTTTTAATATTCATTAAATATTAATATTAATTTAGCCATTTCATCCCACAGTCCAAAGGTCAAGTGGGCACACTAAATAGCCCCTTGGTGTGAACGTCTATGTCTGTGTATCGACCTGTTCCTTCTTAGAAAGTTTCTTAGAAAGGTTCAAATGTTAGGTAACAACACAAAGCCTATATATAAAAGCTTTGTGTGAGCAATAGAAACCTCGAGGTTGAGTATTATCATGAACAACATCACGGCTGTGATTTGGTCGCGGACATGAGCCGAAGGCGAGTGCTGTAGATCATCAAAGCCGTGATGTTATTCATGACAACACACAAGCTTGAGTGTTCTATTGCTTTTGTACAAATGTTTTTACAAAATAAAGAAAGAAGATGAATCAAAGAAGCCCTAAAATTCATACTGAATATGCTTTAATGCTGACAATACTTTCTGCCAAAAAGTACTTCCACAACTATGTGGCAACATGGCTCTATTACTGCCTGTTGCAGCTCCACAGCAGAATTAGATTTGCAGGTAAAAATAAAATAATCTTCCTTTACAGGAAAATAAAGCTCTGCTGATCGTTCAACAAAGTTTTAACAATAAATGGTCTAAAACACTGGAATTAATGTAGAACTGCTAATTCACCCTTTAACCCTGAAGGTTGGCACTCAGACTGCTGGTCACCATAGCAAAAACAACAATCTTGGCCTGCTAGTAGCTAATTTTAAGATGAACATTGATAATTTGGAGAGGAATTGACTTATTTTCATTTATAATCACTCAGCTGGTTTCCTGATATGTTTGATCTGCAAAGAGAAACTGTCAAACACTAAAAAGTCGTGAAGCTTCAGTCAGTTTATTGTTTGAATTTTTCCTTTCCACCTTAAATGGTGCAGCAGTTACATTCTGCTACCTTTCAGGTGGAACAGGAAAATTCAGACAAGAAGCTGATGAATAAGAATCTGACTTCCGCCTCGTAAAAAGTCAAACATTGAGAGACATTTTACAAACAACTATTCCTTTTGTGGAGGAATTTCCTGCTGGTGATGCGAGAAAAGCAGCTATAGCTGAGCGAAAGCAGAGCAAAGGAAGTTTATGTTTTCGTTATATATATTTTTTAGCCTATACTAACACATCAGCACAAACTGAGACATGTTTACAGCCACGATGGTAAAATGGATATAAAATTTTGTGGCTCCTAAGGTAGTTTAATTTTTGTTGAAAGGATAAAATGGCTCTTTTTAACATTTGGGTTGCGACCCCTGCCCTGGCCTGTTGAGCCTTGTGTGCAGTCCAAGATAATTGCTTATACTATAAGGCTCACGTTTTGTGGAATGAATAGAGCCATAGATCTGTACAAATATCATGTTTTTCTATTGTTGCCAAATTACCCTGAGTGTCATTTTGTAACAGCCAGTCTGTAAAGCGCTTTGTAGCCCATCTTCTTTGCTGAATTGTACTCTGTTTCTAGCCAATTCCAGCATCTTCAGTCATCACTGTAGTTGACCTAACAGTTTTCATGGTAAAGGCAGATTCAGAATCTGATGTGCGTCTGCAGTTACAGTCTTATTCAGAGTCTGGCCAAATGGGCTGCAGGTCAAATGTTATATTAAAATCTTCCATTTTATCAATGTATTATGTTGCATTAGAACAAATACAAAACAACGAAGGTTTGTGTGCATAAAGCCCGTCCTTTCTCAGCAACACGCAGCTCGTTACTTGACAATGCATCAGCAGAGAGATACAGTTTTGGTGTGAAAAAGCCTGGATTCTATATTTTCACTGCATCTTCAGGAACTGTTCACATATCGAAAAGTATAACTTTTACATAACTATTGCGAAATATTTGTTTTGTAACATGGTAACCTGATCAAATCATATTGAGTAATATCATTCTGTATTCCCATAGTATCTACATACAGAGAAATCTTTTACAGATAAATGGGTATATGATATTGTCATTCAGCTGCAGTGTAAGTACTGTTATAATACAGGTAACTCCACAGCATGTCCAATCAGAAAAGCCTTTCTGGAAGAACAGCAGTTTAATCTAACACAAATATACACCGTTACAAGAATAATTACAGTTCCTGTACATATCAAGATACATTTGTGTAATTAAATGAGTAAAACTGAAGCTGATTCATGTGTATTTACATAAACTGTAGTAATGTAACGAACTGGTCTGGTGTGCTGGGTCAGGCAGCACTGTGATAGCACAGCACTGGCTAAACACAGTGACGTGTGGAAAATACCGCTGATTACTGCCAGCTACACGTTACTGCTGCTGTGAGATTAATTATGAAAAAAAGACTATGTTATCTTAATATTTAAATATTGTTAAATAATGTTATAATGTTTAAATATTTTGGGGTTTATTATCTATTGGGCAAAATGTTTTTTGCCACATGTTCATATCCTGTTCTGAGGGTCAGCCAAGTCAAATAACTAAAAACCCCAATACTCTGTCCCTCTTAATCAGGTGTGTCGGTCAGTAGGTGATCTGTTGATTAGATGTGTTGAACAGTGGCTGGTCTTCGTGTCATGTTTGTAGTTCAGCTAATGTTTTATTCAGGTGTTTTTGTCAGTAGCTGGTCTGTTAATTTGATGTGAAAGTCAGTAGCTGGTCTGTTGATCTTGTATGAAAGTCAGTAGCTGGTCAGCAGATCAGATGTGTTGTCAGTAACTGGTCTGTTGGGGTCTGTGGGTTTTGTTCTCTGCTGTAGACTCACTGCTCCATCTTCATCATCACTGTTGTAGTAAATTCTAGCAGCATCTGGCGCTTAAGTCATTCAGATAAACAAGAAACTTCAATTTTATGCACAAATCATACACATTTATGAATACAAGAACAGTAGCAAGACTACAGTGGCTTGATTGTGTAGTTTGTACCTTTGTTTCTCTTGGTGTGATAAACCACAGCTACTATAATGTGGAGACAGATCACAGTGACCAAGGCAAAGGGTACAAAGGGCAGAGACTGTGGAGGTTCTGCATCACCAGCAGCATCATTCTGGGGTGACTGTCCTAAAATTGTCAGAGCAAAAACAACAACAATGCAAGACAGTAGAACAATTTTCTGAACATTTAAAAATGTATAATACTTTTCTTTGATGGTCAACTGTAGGGAGATTCTCAGTCTTTATTTAACTAACACTCAATTAAATATCTGTTAAATGCAAAACATTCACCTACTCCTAAACCTAAACCTAACCTTGAACCATAGTATTATGTAACATCAATTGCTAAGCAAGCTAAAACTTGGCAACTGAAACTGCCAAAGCTCTAAAATAATATGTATATACATGTATACATGAAGCTGAAGTCAGCTTTTTATTTTCCACCTTCTTATTCGATATTTACATTCCACCTTAAATGGTGCTGCAGTTATACTGATGTGCCTTAAACATAGATTGAATTTCAAAAAAGGAGCTGTTTATCTCAATAAATGAATTTCCACCTCAATAAATGCAACATTAATCATGATATGTTGAACCAGAAGTTACCTAAAAAATTATGACAGCATGACTGCTTGACATCAATTCTATGAAAAACTTTTCAAAATATGTATGTATATAGAAAGTATATAGATCATAAGGGAACAAAACACATGTGAATGTACTCACAAATTATATTCATTATACTATCAGTGATGGGTTGTACCATGGTTGAAATTGGGGCTACACAGTATAAAAGCATATGATCCCCAGTTTCATACGAACCTAGCGTAACAATATGTGGCCTTGAGGGATAATAAGACCTGGACAGACAGCAGAGCAGCTGGAAGGTAAAAGTATTTATCAGATACAAATCATTTCCTGCTAATGTATGAAATACACACACAAAAAAAATCAGATTAACGCAACCAGAGTTCAGATTTGCAAGATAAAAACCATGTAAATGTGACTTCACCAAACAACTTATAAACTAAGGGCCCACTGACCAAACACAGGACTAAATTGATAACAAGGAGCACAGAAAATAATGACCAGACAGAGCTAGGTACCCAAGTTAAGAGGGCTAAAAATACCAATATGAAGAGTGATGAGGGGGTGGAGTTATGTTGGAAAGATCAGAAATCCAAGGTGGTGATTGGGTGACAGTGAAACTGTCCCTAATGTAGACATTATAAGACAGTGTAAATATACATAAACGCTAACAATAATGTAAACAAAACTACAGCATCCACACCCTCACTACAGAACCCTCATTAAAGTCGTTCTTGGAGCATTTGTAATGTAAGACTGACAAAATCTTACACAGTTGATTCAACACACTTTGCATTTAGAATACAAATCAGTGTTGTACCGTCAACAGTGACTCTGATGTCTATGAATCCACTTTTCATAGCATCACACCTGTAATCTCCTCCATCCTCTTCAGTCAGGTGTGATATGAGTAGAGAGAGGTTTCCTGGAGAGTGACCATTAACCAGCTGAACTCTTCTGCTCTGATAACTTTCAATGGGTATCCTTTCCCAATTTTGATTGATGTATTTATTCCAGCTGAATGTCTCAGGTTTGGCACGTAGCTCAGTGCAGGAGCAGGGCAGCAGTACTGACCCTCCTGTATGTGCTATCATATATGATGTTTCCTTGTTGGTCAGAGTGCAGCCTGCAGAAACACACATTCAGGACTGAGAATTATTGTCTGCATGTGAAAACTCATCCAGAATCACTAAATATTACTTTATAATTAAGAATGATAAGTAAGAAACCAACCTAAGAGTTTATCATAAAATACCAGATTACTGAATTTCTTCAGATCCACAAACCTGACTACTGCTACAATCAGCCATTCACTATTAAACCTTTACTGCATAAATGAAGCTGCACTACAAAAAGTTTGACAATAGCTGTGAAATATAAATCAATCTACTACTCTTGATTTCAAGCATGGAGTATCAATTTACGTAACTATGTAAAGTAACAGTTATTTAAACAATTCATCATCATTACAACAGAATCTGGAAGCATTAGTCTTCATTCTAGTGCTACTGCAAAGCTGGAGAACTAATGCAGGTGTCATTTTTACCTAATAGAGCTTTTAAGTTGATTCTATCAAGTGTCTAGTTATGAGATCATCACTGTACAATGCATGTGAGTCAAAACAGAGTTTTACCTTTAACAGTGAGTCTGATGTCTCTGTATGTGACGCCTTCAACTGTACATCTGTAATATCCTCCATCCCCTTCAGTCAGGTTTGATATGAGTAGAGAGAGATTTCCTGGAGAGTGACCATTAACCAGCTGAACTCTGTTTCTGTACTGACCACTCTCACTGGACATCTCTTTCATTATGTCTATGTTTGAGTAGAGTTTATTCCAGGTGAAACTCTCAGGTGTGACTTGTGGGTCAGTGCAGTAGCAGGGCAGCAGTACTGACCCTCCTGTGTATGCTGTAATTTCTTCTAACTGCCCATGGCCTTTCAGTGTGCAGCCTGCAGAAACACACCAGTTAATGACCTTCACTATCATCACTTGTGTAACACTTGATCAACCACGAACAGGATTTTACTTTCAGGGCATTGCCATTAAAAGACACGCTTGACCAGCCTAAGCACAGTTTTCCTAAATCAGTTTACTATTAATTATTTTATTATACTGTTAAGAAACCCATACAAGCTTAAGTGGTGAAAAAGTTATAATTACTTGAAATAAGTGGTTGGAACTGGCTTTGAAGGCAACCAATCAACTCAAACAATTTTAACTGCTGTGTATAACTGTGTTATACTACTATCTACAGTAAGAGATTTAATGATTCACTCACCTTCAGCAACATGGAGCACAAGCAGCAGATACAAACAAACCTGCATTCTTCCTGAGTTACAGAACCTCCTCACTACATACAGAGACAGCACAACTGCAGATATGACCACTCCTACACCGGCTCTACTGACCGATCTGTCAACTACACTACCTCAGCACTTCTGCAGAGCTCTTTAGAGACCTACAGTCTACCTGACATGACCAGCACACGAGAAAATCCTGTATCTCTCTCAGCAGGACTTCATTGGACTCTTCCACACTCAAACAGGGGCACCTGAAAGAGGAACTGTGTTCAGATGAGCTCATCTTTCTCTGCCACTCAGTCACACTAAATATAGTGATGAGACAGCATCCTGTCAGCTCATCTTCGTTCTTCTCTTGTAGCACACATGCACAACATCACATACAGTGTTAGAAATAAAGACACACATTGTTTTCATCAAAACCAATATAATTGTTCTCTCAGATGTATAACAGTGCTTTTAAAGTTCATTTGTTTACCTTAAATAAGTAATTTCCAGGAGAAAAGTACAGGATTGGGTGTGTGGAGTCAAAATAACCAAGAAATTATTTTTTCAATGGATTTTGGTATCATGTTTTCAATTATGTTCCCTGACTAAAGGTACTGCGATATACCTCTGAGGGTACCACCACAGTGAAAGTTTCATACCTTTATTTCTGAAAAAAATGGAAATTTCTTGCTAATGTATCAAATAAGCACATTCTGTAGAATGTCCTGGTATGCATCTTTGTGAATTGTCATATACAGTGTTCAGCCAACCTCATGTGCTTTTAAATGAGGAGCATAATTTAAGAAAATGAGAGCATGTTTATTTGAGCTTTCCTAGAAAACACAATCTATTACTCTTGCATGGGTCAGAATACAGGTACTCAGGATTGGTGCTAAATAAGACTCATGGTGGTAATATGGTGACCAAGAAGTACTTATAAAGCGAAAGCTTTTGCATTAAACAGTGCTGTGTTATCATATGTTCATTCTTATACAGCAAAAACTTCCAAAAAAAAATATAATGAAATGACATAAGTATACAGCGATTTTCCTCATTCAGGGGTCCAGGGTTGCAAGGCAGCGATACCATACTCTAAAGGAACTACATTTCTTGCCAGAATACTTGTTTATGTCAATTATTATACATAATACTTGTTTATGTTGATTTTCAGTAGCTGCCCAATGTATACACTTACATTTGTACATCATCAATAACATTACAGCATGCTTTTAAAATAAACCTTAAATGGTACTACATGTTAGAGTTTCTACTGCAATAGAGATAACAGTACACTCACCTTCAGCAACATGGAGCAGAAGCATCAGATACAAACAAATCTGCATTCTTCCTGGGTTACAGAACCTCCTCACTACATACAACAGCAGCACAACTGCAGGTTCGACCACTCCTACACTCACTTTACTGATCGATCTCCTAGCTACACATGTACTACACTACCACAGTACAGAACTCTGCAGTACAGAACAAATCCACAGTCTACCTGAAACAGTCAGCACACAAGCAAACCTTGCAAGTCGTTCAGCAGTCCTGAACACATCTGCATTTAAACACTGGCACCTCAAACAGGAAATGTGTTTAGATGAGCTAATTTCTCTCTCTCTGTCACTCACCCACACTAAATTTAGTGATATGGCAGCATCCTGTCAGCTGTTCGCCTTTCTTTTACAACACACAATGCACATCATCACATGTAGTCTCTACACCAATGATTGTGTCTCTATGGAATCAGCTGTGAAGATCCTAAGGTTGGAAATGACATCACTGTGGTGAGCCTCTTAGCCAACAGCAATGTGCCTACAGAAAGAAAGTCAGGAAGCTGGTCTCATGGTGAAGCAGCAACCACCTGCTGCTCAACACTCAACTATAGAGATGGTGGTGGACTTCAGGTGCAACCCTCCCTCACTAATGCCCTTATTATTCTTATTCTTTATTCTATTTATTGTATCTTTATTTTAATTTTCCATTAGTTAAATACTTGTTAACAATCTGTTTGCGTATCTTGTCTGTTCAGTGTGATATACACTATATTGGCAAAAGTATTCGCTCGTCTGCCTTCACACGCATATGAACTTGAGTGACATCCCATTCTTAATCCATAGGGTTTAATATGATGTTGGCCCACCCTTTGCAGCTATAACAGCTTCAACTCTTCTGGGAAGGCTTTCCACAAGGTTTAGGAGTGTTTATAGGAATTATTGACCATTCTTCCAGAAGCGCATTTGTGAGGTCAGACACTGATGTTGGATGAGAAAGCCTGGCTCAGAGTCTCCGCTCTAAATTCATCCTATACGTGTTCTATTGGGTTGAGGTCAGGACTCTGTGCAGGCCAGTCAAGTTCTTCCACACCAAACTCGCTCATCCATGTCTTTATGGACCTTGCTTTGTGCACTGGTGCGTAGTCATGTTGGAACAGGAAGGGGCCATCCCCAATCTGTTTCCACAAAGTTGTCCAAAATGTCTTGGTCTGCTGAAGCGTTAAGAGTTCCTTTCACTGGAACTAAGGGGCCGAGCCCAACTCCTGAAACACAAGCCCACACCATAATCCCCCCTCCACCAAACTTTACACTTGGCAAGTCAGGCTCTGAAACAACAATAAATCCCCACACCATAACACTACCACCACCATGTTTGAGTGTTGGTATGACATTATAATTGTGGAATACAGTGGTTGCTTTATTCCTGATGTAACAGGATCCATGTGGGTCATCAAGTTGTTTTGGAAAGCTTGAGACAAGCTTGTATGTTTTTGGTTAGCAGTGGATTTCATCTTACAGCCCTCTCATGCCTACCATTATGCCCAGTCTCTTTCTAATGGTGGAAAGAGGAATGATCTTATCTGAGGTGAGTGGGGCCTACAGATCCAGTGTTTGTCTGGGTGCTTTTGTGATTTCCTGAATGAGTTCACAATATGCTTTGGGAGGAATTTTGCCAGCCACCTCTGGGAAGATGCATCACTGTTTCACATTTTCTACATTTGGGGGTCTCACTGTGGTTCTTGGAATCCCAGATGCATAGAAATGGCCTGATAACCTCTTCCAGATTAATAAATTTAAATAACTTATTTTGATCATGGCATAGTGTGTAGTTTGTTGAGTCTGAAGTTACTTTGCTAGAAAGTTTCGTTTAGATTCAACAGGATGGCAGGAATCAAGCCTGGGTGTGTCTAACTCAACTTATCCCAATTATCAACTGAATTTGGTTAACTTTTTGGTTGTGTAACTAAGGGGGCAATATCATTTTCACATAGGACCACTTGGTGTTACATAAAATAACTTTTTTTTTCTTCACTAAATGAAATGATCATTTAAAAACTACATTTTGTGTTTACTTAACTGTGATAAATATATGAAAACAGAAGAAATCAGGGGGTCATTGTTGTATGGCCCACACATGGTACTCAAAATGGTACAATTGGGTCTATGTAGTATATCTTTTAAGCCTTTAAGGTTTATTTTCTGTATGCAAGCAGTAACTCTTACTACAATCAGATAACAAGCCAAAGAGCCAATGAACAGAGTGCACAGATGCAAAACTACACACACAGATCTATAGAAATCTATATAAAGAAATCCATATAAAGTAGTTATTGTGCATAAATAGCTCAATAAAAGGTAATAAATTGTATTTTACTCATCAGACAGAGGCAGATGAAGTTATTTGCTTCATGTGAAAATAAACAGTAGTAAACTGTAATACCACACCACCCACCCCCCACAATGTGGCTAAGACACTGAGACCAGTAAGAGGAAACAAGTGGCAAAACAAAGTGCCCAGGTGGCCACACAGGAAATATGAATGCATATGCACTTGCAAGCAACAGTCAACTATCCAATGGCTGAAATGTCAGAATAGCCCTTAGAAAAATAAAACATGTGAGAATGTCATATGACCACTGAGGGCTACCCAGGGCCTAGACTGGGACTTAGCTAAAGTTAGCTTAGCTCAGGTTCCCATCAGTAGTGCAGAGAGTGGTCAGTGGCAAATTAACCGAAAGATGCTCTCCTATGGACTACTTTTGGTGGTGCCAACACTGACCTAAGCAGGACTGTGGGCCTTCAGGACTGGCAAATACACTTTACTATGTACATCTACCTTGTATCCATGGGGGGTAGGTGTGAGTGTGTGTGTGTGGTGGGGGGGGTATGCTTGTGTGGGTAGATGTGTGTGTATGCGTGAGTGGGTGTATGCTTGTGTCGTAAGTGTGTAAGAGAGTTTGTGTGTGTGTGCATGTGTGTGTGTGTGTGTGTGTGTAAGTGTGTGTGTGTGTGTGTGCATCTGTGTGTGCTTGTGTGGTATGTAAGAGAGTGTGTGTGGTGTGTGTGTGTGTGTGCGGGGGTATGCTTGTGTAGTGAGTGTGTGTGTGTGCATGTGTGTGTGCTTGTGTATGCTTGTGTGGTATGTAAGAGAGTGTGCGTGGTGTGTGTTTGTGTGTAGGAGTATGCTTGTGGTGTGTGTGTGTGTGTGTGTGTGTGTTTGTGTGTGTGGAAGTATGCTTGTGTGGTGTGTGTGTGTGTGTGTATGTGGGTGTTAGTTCAGTTTGATGCTGGCATATTCCGCAGTTTCTTCAGTGTCCATTAGTTTGTTTGCTGGTGCTGATGTGTTGCTGTGGACTACAGTACAGTACGTCACATCATCCTGCAGAAATAACACATTAAGCAGAGACATTACAAGACCCTTTATTAAGCTTATTAATTAATAAATCAATAATTATAAGCAATCATTAAGCTGCTTATTACTACATTTACAGCAAACAATATTTAGGGTTAAATGAGCATTTCAGAAATGTTTTATATATTTTCATGTATTTATACTGTTTTAGTACTTGAGATTCAACTCAGGTTAAACTACCACAAGGTAAAGGTCTCAGTCTTGTCTTGGTTCTCAGTCTATGCTCAGGTCAGGTAAAAAAAAATAAATAAATAAAAATGAATCAAATGTGTTTGATATACTCCATCTGCCCTGAAAGGTGAATGGGAGGCAAAAAACACTTGTTGACTCTGATTTCCCTGCCTGTAGACTGAGAACTGGGGGCTTAAATCGGGGTAAAGTCATGTAGTGTAAACGTAGCTTAAGTAAACACACAAATGCAATGATACTCACTGTTTCTTGAACCTTTTTGCATTTGTCCTCTTTATTTACAGTAGCGTACAGCACCTCACAATCATTCTGTAAAATCACACATTTGGCAAGTTAGACAGTTTATGAACAAGCAAAACATACAGGAACACCTACCTTGTAACTGCACTGGGGGTTCCCAAAGTAACCAGGCTTTGCACTAACTTTAACTTGTTTGATTCAGCACATGAGCTAATTAACTGAACAAAAATGTGCATAGTGTGGGGTCTCCCAGGGGAACCCCTGACCTATACACATTGGTCACCTCTTAGCAAAAAAATGTTCTACAAAATAAGCGCTATGGCTTTGATAAAGAACCATATCAAACATCTTTTCCATCATAAGAAAAGCCATTTAACCGTACAAAGAACGATGCACACATTCAAATGTACTGTTCTATATATAGCCATTTTTTAAGAGTATACCAAAGGTTTAGATTCACTGTAGCCCTGTATCTAGCATACAATGACGTGTGTAAAACCTCTGTGCCTGGTACACTTGTACCAGCTTCACACATGACACAGTGGTGGTCCAAAGTTGGTCTATGTTCACTGGTGGAGGATGTAGAGAAGTACTGATGAATTGTGCAGCAACATGCCAGGTTTATCAGTTAAAATTGAGTACCAAATCTTGCCAGTCTTTTGGCCATATATAAAGCTTCCGATACAAATAATATCCACAGCAAACCCTGGAACTTAAAGCTTGATGGATTTAATTGGGGCAATAAAAGTCGGGGAGCAGTGACTGGATTAAGAGGCCTGGAATCAGTAAATTATGTAATGAGAATAAAAGAAGTAGAAGCAATTCACAGCCCACTAATACAGGGCTTGTTTGCAAGTGCGTACCCTGCACACTAAACCACTGGATACAAAATTTATCACTGAAAAAAAAATAATTACATTATATATATATATATATATATATATATATATATATATATATATATATATATATATATATTATTTTATCACACCATTACACTACTTTAAGAATGTTTTTCCCCAGCTCCTATAACTTCTATAGTTTTTATGCATCAAGGCTTTCTTACAGCAGAGATGATCAGCACTACAAGAGAGGTCAAACCCTTGATCTCACCTGTGTCTCCTGATCTCTTCTCAATTCTGTTTTCCTTTCACAGCCCTCCATCTGTCCTTGTCTCTGAGCTGCACAATCAAACCACAGACACTTACACACAGCACAGAGCTCCAAACACTGAGTGTATGGAAAAGATAAATGGAGTGTTTGTGGATGTGTGTATACCTCTGCATCTCCAGTAGATGACCCCACAGAGGACCAGCAAGAGCAGTAAGCCCCCCACAGCGGCATAAATGAAAAATTTAGAATCCATGGTTGATGGACCGGCTGTATTTGAAGGAGGAAAGAGGGTAAATATTTATGTAACCGTGTGGGGAACTGGTTTGTACACTTGATTATAAGGTGGGGACTCTACAACAGTAATAATAGGATTTGATTTGTTTTCTGTGAGCACTGTGAATGTATTATAGCAAATCAAATTATAACACTCTCAGCTAAACTCTGCTTTCTTTTCTCAGCCCTTCAATCGCTGCACAGCAACTCTTGGTATCCACCATTGCCTCAAGCTTTCAGTTTGACTTTGAAGCTGTAGTTGTGGTTAAAAGATGTAACTGGATGTTTAAAACTGAGATCTTTGTTGGTCCAGTAGAGTTTGTCATTTTGTACTTATTCAAAGCTGAAAAAGAGACCATTTAATATAAGTGGTTGTAAAACCTGAATAAACATTAAACATTTATATGCCTGCCACATGTATGTTTTTGCCTTAAATAATTAGCTAACAACGCTAGCTAGCACGCCAGTGTTGAGCTGTTTGTTGAAAACACCATCCAGACTGGATGGAATTGGTTTGTCATGTCAGACTTCTCTCTCATGGCGCTGCATTTAAATGCAAACTACGTGGCATTTGTCCTTGTCCTTCAAGCTACTTGGCATTTGAGTCGTTTAGTCCTTTCCAGTACTAGAAATTTTAGTTTTAATGCAGTTTTAATGTATAACACACATGAGCTCAAGTTCAGGATATGTTTACATTTATATATTCCAACTTACTTTCCACATTGCTGTACTCACATGTTTTGAGTCTAATGAGGCTGTGCAACTACACCCATAGGGCCCAAGACCACCTGTAGCCCCAGGGCCCACAAGAAGGTTAAAGCGTTCCTGCACATACACTCTAGTAATATACACAAAACTACCATATACACACACCCTCACTACAGAACCACTACAGAACAGCCTGCAGAAACACATATAGGTGTAAACACTTCACCCTGAATACCATGCAGCTGAGAAACTGGCTTTCATATTTATTTGAATTTGCTGTGTTTAGGTGCATTTTTGGTGATTACTCATTAGAAATTAGCCGTTTAAATGAGATAGAGGAGATACTGCTACTGGCAGCAAATAACTATTAAGCATTTACCTTATGATTGAAGGGGCACTACCAAAAGCTTAGCAAGTCTACAATTTACAGCAGTAAATTGCTTCAGACTTCAAGCATGGACTTTCATTTTACATAACTAAGCAACAAAACACAACTATTTCAACAATTTCTCATCATTACAAAGTAATCTAGTATCATTAGACTTGATTCCGGCACAAGACAATCTCCAAAATAACTTCATAGAAGAAGGCAAATACATTCTTAACTTTAAATGCAAGATAATGTAAAAATATTTTATTCCAACTTATTTTGGAGCATTTTTATTGGTCTGTTTTTCATGAATTTTTACACAGTGTAAAGGAGAGTTGCTGTGCTCAAATGAAAAATAAAACCCTATAAAAAGTAGATGTACTTTTTTCTGGACAACAGCTAACAAAGCTTTAAAGACTTACTTTTAACAGTGAGCAGTATGTAGATGTATCCATTGGATCCACTATAACACAGGTACGTTCCCCCATCCTCTTCAGTCAGGTGTGATATGAGTAGGGAGAGATTTCCTGGAGAGTGACCATTAACCAGCTGAACTCCGTTTCCGTACTGACCACTCTCATTGGAAATCTCTTCCCATGTGTTTCTGTCTGTGTTTTCTTTTCTCCATTTGAAAATCCCAGGTTTGGTGCGTGGGTCAGTGCAGTAGCAGGGCAGCAGTACTGACCCTCCTGTGTATGCAGTAATGAATTTTGTCTGCTGATTGTCTTTCAGTGTGCAGCCTGCAGAAACAGACTAGATAATGACCTTCACTCTCAAAACCCCCAAAATATGTGGAAGTGCTTTACAATTCAGATTTCCTCATATCATTCTGTTTTCACCTGCATAAAACTTACTCAAGCAGAAATAACATTTTACCTTCAATGCATCATTAGAATAATCCTCGCTTCAGCACCTTAAGCTCAGTTTCTAAAAAGCATTCTGAAGTTTCTTATTGAAAAGGACACACGTAATTACTGTCTGATGTCAGCTTGAGTGGAGAAATCAGCCACCAGAGTGATTACTTGAATGAAGTAGCTTTTGAAGAAAGTTTGAAGGAAATCAATCGACTCAAGTTCAGTTGCTGTCAGATCATCAGTAAGATTACAGCATGAGTTTGAAATAAGCTTTAAATGGCACTGTGTTATATAGGCCGGAGTTTCTAGAGAGAACGGTGCACCTACCTTCAGCAACATGGAGCACAAGCAGCAGATACAAACAAACCTGCATTCTTCCTGAGTTACAGAACCTCCTCACCACATACAGAGACAGCTACTGATGTGTCAGCTACACATGTACTACACTACCTCAGTACTTCTTCAGAAATCTACAGTTTACACAATTCAAACAGCACACAACAAACTCCTCTGACTCTCTCAAGCAGGACTTCACTGGACATTGGACCACACTCAAACACATCAAAGAGGAACTGTGTTCAGACTACATTGTCTTGCACTGTTTGTCACCCACCCACGCCAAATGTAGTGATGTAGCAACATCCTGTGAGCTTTTCCTCTTTCTTCTCTGTGCCTAAACATCACATGCAGTTGTTTGTTGCGAAAGTCACACCACTCTTTCTTCTTCTGTCTATACTTTTACACTTACTATCCTCTTTATTAGAAGCTGCTGCCTTGCTGGGAGACGTTAGCCCACCTTTAAATGCACAATTTGTGTTAGCCATCATTTTGACCAATGGTGCAACTAACAAACCTTTTTTTACAGTGCATAGGGATATGTAGAAATTAAAAAGAATATATTTATTTTCACTGACTAAGAAAACAAAACATAATCAATAGAAAATGTAATCTTAGAAATGTTTTTATTATTATTATTATTTTTTACATTTTTAAAAGATCATATTTGTTTATGACTGTCCAGGGTGTATCCTGCCTTCTGCCCAATGACAGCTGGGATAGGCTCCAGCACCCCACCGTGACCCAGAAGGATAAGCGGTTTAGATGATGTATATATGTATGTATTTGTTTATGAAGACCATTGTATTATTTTTTGTTTAAACTTAAGTCCAAAATGTTAGGTAATACCGGCAAAGGGCAGAAACTTGATGTGGCATTGATTACACAAGTAAACAGAAGATGTCTGAAGGGATGTGGAGCCATGCCATCTGGATTGCCACCCACAGCTCTGTGTTGTTTGTAGGGGCAGGATCTCTGGTGTAAATGGACCTGCCCACCACATCCCATAAATGCTTGACTGGGGCAAACGTGCAGGCCATACCATTCATCAGAAATCCCCAGAATGTTCCTTAAACCGATTCCGGACAACTTGGGTACGATGGCAGAGTGGCCTGCTGGAATATCCCATCATAGTGGAGGTACATGAAGTCCATGAAGGGGTGCAATTGGTCATCAAGTAGTGAAACGCACGGACCAGTCCACACCCCACACCAATATGGAACCACCACCAGCCTGCACAGTGCCTTGTTGATAATTGGGGTCCATGACTTCACCATCAGCCTGAAACAATTGGTACCATGACTCATCGGGCCACGCCACATGTTGCCAGTCCTCTAGGGTCCACTTAGCAACCTCACAAGCCCAGGTGAGGCACTGTCTGTTGCCTGGTGTCGTGGTGTTAACAGAGGCACTCTGGTGGGTTTCCTGCTCCCATATCCCATGGAAGCTAAAGAACTCTGCACAGACCTGTGGGATATGCATGTGGGGCCTCCTGCATTGAATGTGGATGTGATTTCTGCCAGAGTCGCTTGTCTGTTCACACAGAAAATTCTAACCAGATGCCACTGGTGAAGATCAGAAAGCACCTGTGGGCGGCCACTGAGCTGTGACACTGACACTGATCACACATATGACACTGATCTTGAAATGTTAAACGCTCACAGAACAAGGGTAGCACTGCTATATCTGATTCACTTGTACCAGCGCAACACACACTAACACACCACCACCACATCAGCGGTACTGCAGTGCTGAGAATGAGCCACCACCCAAATAGAACCTGCTCTGTAAGGGTCCATGGGGGTCCTGACCACTGATGAACAAGGTGAAAGGGGGCTAACAAAGTATGCAGAG
Organism: Colossoma macropomum; assembly: GCF_904425465.1. Taxonomy (NCBI): domain Eukaryota; kingdom Metazoa; phylum Chordata; class Actinopteri; order Characiformes; family Serrasalmidae; genus Colossoma; species Colossoma macropomum. The sequence goes on along the minus strand of NW_023494829.1, from coordinate 4,175 downwards.
AAACAGATGGACTACAGTCTGTAAAGTGCACCTATATAGTAAGTGGAGCTGATAAAATGGACAATGAGCGTAGAAACAAGGAGGTGGTCATAATGTTATGACTGATTGGGGGGTGTGTGTGTGTGTGTATATATATAATCTTTTTATATTTAATAACTGTATTTTTCACTGTATATAAAAATACAATTATTAAATATAAAAAAAAAATGTTTTAAGCACTTTCTGTAAAAAAGCCCACAATATATTACATCTCTCTTATAACTAAGTCATTACACATTGACAATACATCCAACAACTGTGTAACTCCTGGTCATGTACTCGCTGTTACAAATTACAGTGCACAGTTATTTAAATACACATGTATCAGCTTCAGTTATTACTAACATAATTACACGTTTAATAGGATGATGGTAAATACATTCACATGAACTGCTGTTTTTCCAGTAAGGTTTTTCTTTTGTAATAAAATGTGTGTAATTACCTACATTAAGAGGGTACTTACACTGCATCTGCAATCGAAAGGCCAACTTTGTTAATATTAAGCTAGCAGTATTAATGGTCTTGTTTTGCAGCATGCAAACCAATCTGATGTTTTGGCTTTACACAATAGTATAGTTACTGTTACTGTATCTATTTGTGTAATTACATGAGTAGAAACTGAAGATGACACACATACATTTACATAAGCAGAACTACAGTAATCCATATGTTACCTTAAATACATCAGTAGTAGGTACACAGTTGTTTCATGTCTAATGCATGTTTATATACTTCATATAAGGTGAGATTAAAGCAACAAACAGAAAACAAACAAAACAAAACAAAAACACAAGAGTAAGAAATCAACTACAAACACATAGAATTTCTTTCTCATACAGTCCTACCCAGCACACACCAATCTGTGTGACTTGTTAGTCTTTTGGGGTTTAGTGTCTACAGGAGAGAACAGTACAGTTTCACCACATGTTCTGAAGGTCAGCCAAGTAACATAAAAACTCCAACACTGTCCTTCTGAATCAGATGTGTTGGTCAGTAGCTGGTCTGTTGATATGTTCTGAAAGTCAGTCTTGTGTGATACCCTGGTCGGTGTAGGTGGAAGGAGGTGGTATCAAAAAGCAGAGATAGTTTATTATTACACACTGCGAGTGAGTAGCTATTCACTCATGCAGACTTTAGAGTCATTTTCCAGTCTGACGGCTCAAGTTCTGTTTCCTCTTCTGATGTGGGGTTTTTCTCTGCTGACTCTGCTCCTGTCTTCCAGGTCTCTTCCTCCTTACTGGGGAAAGAAGCTGGTATTAATAGGAAAAGTGACAAATATCCACAGGTGTGAGTGCTTGCCAATCAGTCTGCTTCCTCACTCAGATCAGACTTCCCTGCTGCAGACAGTGCCTGACCATGCCCTGCTGCTGCAACTAGCTTGTCTTTTGATCTGGGGTGAAAGTCAGTAGCTGGTGTGCTGATCAGGTGTGTCATCAGTAGCTGGTCTGTTAATGTCTGTTGGTTTGATTCTGTGCTGTAGACTCACTGCTCCATCATCATCGGCATTGCTGTAGTGAACAGTGGCAGTATCTGGTTCTCGGGTAGTGAAGATCAACAAGAAAATTTCAGTTCATACACAAATCATGAACTTTCACACATACAACAACAATAAGAAGACTACAGTGGCTGGATTGTGTAGTTTGTACCTTTGTTTCTCTTGGTGTGATAAACCACAGCTACTATAATGTGGAGGAAGATCACAGTCACCAGGGCAAAGGGGACAAAGGGCAGAGACTGTGGAGGCTCTGCAACAAAAACTTCAGTAATATGTGAATTTCTGAACTCCAAAACTAAACCTACACCTACTCCTAAACCAAACCCCAACCTTAACTCCAACACTAAACCTACACCTACTCCTAAACCTAACCCTGACCTTAACTCCAACACTAAACCTACACCTACTCCTAAACCTAACCCTGACCTTAACTCCAACACTAAACCTACACCTACTCCTAAACCTAACCCAAACCTTAACTTCAACACTAAACCTACTCCTACTCCTAAACCTAAACCTAACCTTAACTTCAGCACTAAACCTACACCTACTCCTAAACCTAACCCTAACCTTAACTCTAACACTAAACCTACACCTACTCCTAAACCTAAACTTAACTTCAACACTAAACCTACACCTACTCCTAAACCTAACCCTAATGTTATTGATAATCAAAAAAAAAAAAAATCTCTATAACTTTGTTTTTAAAATTGTGACCTAAAGATTAAGATAATCACAGCACTATGATGTTTTTGGGGAAGCTGGGACCTGACCCATATCTCCAATGTGGGTTTGTCAGGAAGTGACATGTACAATGTTGATATAGGCTTCAAATGATAAGATGTGAAGCTGATGTCTGTGAATGGAGTTTACTGTTACCTTTATGAGAAGAGGTTGTGGTGGAAGCTTCAGCTGAAGTGTTCAGATGAGTGTTCCTATCAAGTGTTGGAGTAGGTTTTGATGCTGGAGCCTCTGGAAAGAGAGATTTTGATAGTGTCTGTGCTGAACACTGTATAGACTAGCTGCCTGCTGTGGCAGTGTGTTTTCACTTTGAGGGATTAGGTTTAGGATTTTTTGTTTTTTGTGTTGTTTTTTTTTCTCTTCAATTTACTATTAAGAATGTACTGTACAAATGAAGGTGCACTAGCAGAAGTTTAGCAAGTCTGCAGCTTAAATTTTGTATCATTAGACTTTGTTCCAGCACTCTTGAGAAATAATGCATTTGTAATATATCGCTGTTGTCGGAAGAAAACCTCATATCTCACACACACACACACACACACACACACACACACACACACACACACACACACATCATCAAAACCGCCTATCCTTCTGGGTCGCGGTGGGGTATTCGAGCCTATCCCAGCTGTCATTGGGCGGAAGGCACCTCATATCTCCAAAATGTTAACAGGAAAAGGAGAAAACCTACTTTACTTTTAATGTAAATCAATGGAACCAGACTTTCTTCCAAATCATTTGGGGTTGCTTCTTTAAGTCCATTCATCATGAAATTTACATATAATGTAAAGGGCAACAAGTATTTTCAAATTATGTTAAAAACCGAAAAACATCAAAAATGGAGATACAAGGTTTTCTTCCAACAAAAGCTATATATATATCATTACTATTAAAAGAAAAAAAAAAAAGGTTTTACAGAAAAAAAGACAAAAACATTCTTAAATTTCTATTTTCTATTGGTTCATTCATCATGAAATGTTTACACAATATGAAGTAGAGTTGTTCTGTTCAAATGATGGTTTTAAAGCTTTAAAGATTTACCTTTGACAGTGAGTGTGATGTAGATGTATTGATTGGATCCACTATCACACTGGTACGTTCCACCTTTCTCTCCATCCAGGTATGGTATGAGTAGGGAGAGATTTCCTGGAGAGTGACCATTAACCAGCTGAACTCCGTTTCTGTACTGACCACTCTCACTGGATATCTCTTCCCATGTGTCTCTGTTTGTGATAAATTTCCTCCACATGAATGTCTCAGGTTTGGTATGTAGGTCAGTGCACTAGCAGGACAGCAGTACTGACCCTCCTGTGTATGCCGTGATATATTTTGTCTGCTGATTGTCTTTCAGAGTGCAGCCTGCAGAAACAGACTAGTTAATGGCCTTCAGTCTCAAAACACCCAAAATATATCATCTGCATAAAACTTACTCAAACAGAAATAACATTACTTTCAATGCATCATTAGAATAACACATGCATCACCAGCTTGAGACCAGTTTCTAAAAAGCATTCTGAAGTTTCTTACTGAAAGGCACACGCATGATGACATTTTGAGTGCTGAAATATTTGTAAGACTGAAGACAATAAGACAACAGAATAATTAGTTGAACTAAGTAGCTTTTGAAGAAACATTGAAGGAAATCAATCAACTCAAGTTCAGTTGCTGTCAAATGTCACTCCTACATTTCCACATCATCAGTAAGATTACAGCATTTACTACAGAGTTTGAAATAAGCTTTAAATGACACTGTGTTATATATGCTGGAGTATATACAGCAAGAGAATGGTGTGCTCACCTTCAGCAATGTGGAGCACAAGCAGCAGATAAAAACAAATCTGCAGCACATGTCCTACACTAGCACATAACTTTCTTTTAAATCTACAGTCTACCCAAAATC
>NW_023494827.1:410000-480010 GCF_904425465.1 Colossoma macropomum | reverse complement strand
TGGTTACCTGGAGGAAATGGATGTGATCCTCTGTGTGTGAAAGCTGCTCCAGCTCAGTGTCTCTCCTCTTTAGATCAGCAATCTCCTGCTCCAGTTGCTCCAGGAGTTCTTCAGCTCCACTCAGTTCAGCCTCCTCCTGAGCTCTGATCAGCTCTGTTACCTCAGAGCGCTTTTTCTCAATGGAGCCGATCAGCTCAGTAAAGATCCTCTCACTGTCCTCCACTGCTGCCTGTGCAGAGCTCTGTTACAACACACACACAAGATGGAGCTCCATTTACACACCAGCTATCATTCACTCTCTCACTGGGACTCTAGATGACTCACTGTCCACATTGTGGCTGTGTAGGATCTCTAAGTGTCCAACACTGGACTCCTCACTGTCTGACTGGAGGAGAGTCTGACTGAGCTGTGAAACAGCTGCTCCAGCAGATCTCTGCTCACTACTCACCTTAAGAGTCTTCACAGCCTGTTTCACCTCCTGCAGCTTCTTCTCTTTCTCCTGGAGTCTCTGCTGAGATTTCCTCTGCATCTCCTTCAGCTGATTCTGAGGAGAAAGAATTTGTATTCTGGTTTATATTAACAGCGGCTGAAGAGTCAAAGTTCACTCTAGTTCTACACGTGAGCTCAATAAGGTTGTAAATATGCTGGAAGACGGGCGTTGGCTGGTCAGGTTTGCTGACCTGTTTGACTAGTTTGTTGCAAACAAAAAGTAACGTCAGGTTCAACACTTTCCTACCAAAATCACCTACATTTTCAATATCATCCCATAAACAGATCACCTGTATAAAGTGTGTGATTCAGTAAAGAATCAGATTCTAGATCAGAATTTCAAACTTCTCACCTGTTTCTCTTTTCTTTCTGCTACAGCTGCAACTGTACTGTGTCCCATGTGTTCATCCATCGTACACAAATAACAGACAAACTGCCGGTCAGTACGGCAGTAGATCTCAATCAGTTTATCATGTTGAGGGCAGATCTTCTCTTGTAGCTGTTTGGAGGCTTCGACCAGCTTGTGATTCTTAAAGGCAGGAGACTGATAGTGAGGTTTAAGATGAGTTTCACAATAAGAAGCCAGACACACCAAACAGGACTTGATGGCTTTGCGTTTTCTCCCAGTGCAGAAATCACACTCCACATCTCCAGGTCCAGCGTAACAGTGAGCAGGAGGAGCAGCTTGGAGTTCTGTCTTCTTCAGTTTCTCCACCACTTCAGCCAGCATGTTGTTTCTGCGTAGAACAGGCCTTGGAGTGTAAGTCTCTCTGCACTGGGGGCAGCTGTAGACCCCCCTCTGGTCATCCTGATTCCAGCAGCCATTAATACACACCATACAGAAACTGTGTCCACAGTGAATAGACACTGGATCCTTCAGCAGATCCAGACAGACTGGACAGCTGAACTGGTCCTGATCTACTGAAATACTGGCCTCGGCCATTTTCCTGCCCTCACAGGCTGTGAGAGAGCAGCTCTCTGAGATCAGTTTCGTTTTCTCTGAAATGAAGGAGCAGCAGAGTGGGAGTGGCTACGTGTGGAAGGATTTGATTGGTCAGAACTCTGAATGATTATTTTTTTCATTACAAGCTCAATGTCTACAGATGTTCTAACTCAGAACTTATTAATGAAACGATTGTTAGACCAAAATAGTCTATACAGTGGAGCAGACAGTTCACTTATGAAGTTACATGTTAATTCTATTATAATTAAAGTCGGTGTTGCTCCAGTTTGAATGAGTAGAAAGTTAAAAAGCTAAACTGGCACATTTTATATACTGACAAATTACTCTGACTGAGTTCTGAATGTTTGTAAGTCTAATTGAATCCAGTGTGTTTGAACCTTTTGTGTTGTTTTCTAATATTAAAATTCTTCTTTTCACACATTTAACATGAATTTGAATCTGTTTCTTTAACTGTTGTTTGAACTGACAATAACTTTATTGGAGTCATAAAAATTTTAACTGGTCTCAGTGGGATCCAGGTACAAATGTGATGAGGTTTGGTTAATTTTCAGTCTCTGTACATCATCAAACACCACACAATCCATTCAGTGAACCGAATGACATCTGGAACAGAAAACTACAGAAAACTGCTTTTGTGATAATACTGTTGGTTTAATTCAGTCAGTCTATTATGTTTGGCTACTTAAAGTACGAGATTTATCAACAGCAGCATTTGTTTCTATGATTAAGAAAATAACGGATGAATGAAGTTTGATGCTTCAGTGGAAGTAGAGCTGCAGTAGTACTGCATCTCTTTTACCTCCACTTACAGTTCTATTAAACAGAAGCTTTAAACTGTAAGGCAAATGCATGAGGTGAAAAATTCCATTCTAAAATTTTTTTTTATACACTGATAAAGTTCCAGAGATGGGGGGGATGACTGTTCATTCTTTATAGCAGAGTGATAATGCATTACTCTACATCACCACAAAGGGGCAGCACAGCACTGTGTCAAAGTCCGTCTCTGGAGTCCAGATTGTAGGAGATAAAGAGTCTTTTAGTTCTTATGTAAAAGAATCCAGTGAAACATGCATCTTCCTCTTATTTGACCTGATGTAGAATCTTGCCCTGGTTCTCCTTGATGGATTTGTGGATTCCTAGGTTTTATCCAGAACGTTGTTGGCTGGAGGGAAACCAGCGGCTGGAACTCAAAGAACAATCTCCAAATGCCACTGAGACACGCTGTTGGCTGAGGAGGGGGACGAGAGCAGCACCACCAAGCATGAAGATGAGACCATCAATCTGAATAATCCCCTGTTTCACCAGGTGCAAAGAGAGAGCAGCTACCCACAAGATCACAAAGAGGACCACCATCTGAGACATGCAGAGCTAAACGTCCTGGTAGAAAACTGACCAGAGATGATGAGTTAAGCTGAATTAGAGCCTTTTCACTTCCACTTTACTGATCCATGCAATAGTGTAGCATCTCCAACAAGCTGAAAGCTTTAGACACAAACACTTTAATGTTTTTCAAAGAGACCAATTAGTTAAGTTCATCACACAAGTATCTAACGCATTGAAGCTTCTAAACTGGAAAAATTATTGCACAAATTTACTGTATAAATGAGAACTTAAATGGAAAGCAAATTTTTATTCACTAAAACAAAATGTTTTCATGAGTTTCTTGCATTAAATGGTATCTTTACGTAGAACATTTTTATAAAACATAAAATATTATTGTAGTACAGCATATGCTACCCCAGGCTCAAGGAGGATGCTGAAGGCAGTGCTGCAGCAGCCATATTTATTAACAAAAACACACAAAGCAAATGAACAAACGGCAAACAGCTCAAACTATGCTGGCCACTTTTCAGCGGCTTAAGCTAGCTAGACTTTTTAGTCTTCTTCAAGCTTTTCAGCTCTTCAGTCACTACTACCACTACCACTGCCACTGCCACTGCCGGGCCTCCTCTCTGTTACCCTGTTCCCTCTCAGCTCTTTTAAAAGGCGCTCGCGCTGCCAGTCAAATCAGCATCAGCTGCCTCTCATTAAGGGCAGCGTGAACACCTGAGCCGAGAGGGAAGGAGAGCTCGCCCCCTCCACACTCGCGGCTCTCTCCCTGCTGTCCTCGCCAAGGTTCGTTGCCGCTGTGTGTTCGGGCCCCGCCTTCCTGCCGGCTCTCGCAGCCGTCATCGTCGGGGCCCGGGGGCCGGGCGCATGCCACAATTATAAAACATTTTGTTGGCAGGTAAGCACAGGGACATTTTTTATAAAGTCCATGGAAATCTAGCTGCAGTGAGACTCACTATAAGATGCTGGAGTAGAACCTGGAAACAAGGACACAATTTGAACACCAGCTGTTGAGATACACTGATCACATTTATTTCATTACAGCACTTTCAGGATTCATGTTTGTGAGAGTTTGTAGCTCAGTGTGATTAGAATACAGAATTTTTACACTTTTCTCCAAAGTACAGTTCATTACATTACACTGATATTTTCATTCAGCTCTGTTACTGAAAAGACTTTAGACTCATTATCTCAGTTTCTTTAGGACTCAAATACCTCAGATTACCAAACCCACCCTACAAAAGGGGTCGGAACTTTTTAACGAGGTCCCCACAAAATACAACATACACATCATTTTGGATCACACAACCTCACAGTTCCACCACAAATATCACCATCAACCCAGAATCCAGCATAGAGCGGCTGAGTGAATGTGGTGTGGACTGTGTGTAGGAGGGTCATTGTGTCAGAGACGCTGTAGAAGGACAGAGTTCCTGCACTGTGATCCACATACACTCCTATTCTGGAGGGTGATGAGGCTGAGATCTCAGTCTGAATGATAGAAAGAGAGAGAGGGAGAACAGTCCAGACTCCAGGACTGACTGTTGTGTCCAAACTTACACTCATAACCCCGTCCTTTCCTGCTGATCCCTTTATATGAGACTGAGATGTACAGCTCATAACCAGTACTTCTCAACTCAACCTCCCAGTAACAGCGTCCACTCACACTCTCCTTACACAGCACCTGATGCCAGTAGTCAAATCTCTTGGGATGATCAGGGTAACCATGTATCTTCAAGGTGTACTTCACCACTCTGTTCTTCTCAGACAGTTGGAGGTTATAATTTACTGTGCTGGGATTCAGAGTCAGCCGACAGAAATCTAACAAAGAGGAAAACAGCATGATCATTTAATGGTTTTGTTTTCAGAATTTTTTTCATTTTAAGAAGAAAAGACATTGTGTGAGTGTGTGTGTGTGTGTGTGTGTGTGTGTGTGTGTGTGTGTGTGTGTGTATTGTGTACATACACTGTAGTAAATCTTCTCTGGTTTTTGAGGGTAAAATCATCTGAACTGCCGAAACTGTGGAGAAAGACAGAAAATGAAAAGTGCTGAAAAGTGTCTGTTGGACATTTTCTAAACAAAACAAACTACTTTGAGGTAATAAGGGTGAACTTTTTCAGTCATTTTTACCAGAATAAGCTCTCACTGTCTCTCTCTCTCTCTCTCTCTCTCTCTCTCTCTCTCATTCTCCCTCTCTTTACTGTATGTACCGTATGTAAACGTGTAAATGCTGTATAATCTTACATTTTCTCTCAGTCTCAAAATATACTGTTTAAATGTATCTCTTACACTATGAACAGGATTTAAAATCTCAAATACTTTTTCAAAGAACAATGAAATAAATGGAATAATAGGCTGCTTGATTGTCAACCATCAAACTAAAGTATTATTTTATTTTACATTAAAGGTCTTTTTTATTACTCACTTTTTAAATACATAAATTAGTTTCATAGTATTTACTGTGTGTTTAAGTTCCTCAATTTTTTGTAGGTTGATGACAAAAAAATATTAAATTTTCAGTATATTTAGAATTGTAAGTGCATTATAAGGTCATAGTAAAGAGAAACATTACAACCCCAATTCCAAAAAAGTTGGGACGCTGTGTAAAATGTAAATAAATGTAAATAAAAACAGAATGCAATGATTTGCAAATTTCATAGACCCATATTTTATTCACAAGAAAACATACAACACGTATCAGATGTGGAAAGTGACACATTTTAGCATTTCATGAAAAATATTAATTCAATTAGACCTTAATGGCAGCAACGCTTCTTAAAAAAGTTGGGACAGGGCAACAAAAGGCTGGAAACATAAGTGGTACTAATAAAAAACAGCAACTAACTCACATGACTGGGTATAAAAAGCACATTTTAGAGAGACAGAGTCTCTCAGAAGCAAAGATGGGCAAAGGTTCACCAATCTGCAAAAAATTGCATCTAAAAATTGTGGAACAATTTCAGAAAAATGTTTCTCAACATAAAATAGTGAAGACTTTGGATATCAGACCACTTACAGTACATAATATCATCAAAAGGTTCAAAGAATCTGGAGAAATCCCTGTATGCAAGAGACAAGGCCGACAGTCAATACTGGATGCTTGCGATCTTCAGACCCTCAGGCGGCACTGCATTAAAAACAGGCATGATTCTGTACTGGAAATCACTGCATGGGCTCAGCAACACTTCCAGAAATCATGGTCTATGAACACAGTTCGCTGCACAATCCACAAATGCAAGTCAAAGCTGGATCATGCAAAGAAGAAGCCATTTGTCAACATGATCCAGAAATGCTGCCGTTTTCTCTGGGCCAAAGCTCATTTAAAATGGACTGAGGCAAAATGGAAAACTGCACCTCTGATGGTCTGTGGTTGCATTAGTGCCTATATCGTGGGCAGCTTACACATCTGGAAAGGCACTATCAGTGCTGAACAGTATATAGAGGTTTTAGAACAGCATAAACTTCCATCCAGTCAGCGTCTCTTTCATGAAAGGCCTTGCATATTTCAGCAAGACAATACTAAATCACATACTGCATCCATCACAACAGCATGGCTTCACAGAAGAAGAGTCCGGGTGCTGAACTGGCCTGCCTGCAGTCCAGATTTTTCACCAATAGAAAACATTTGGCACATCATGAAACAAAAAATCTGGCAAAATAGACCCAGGACTGTTGAGCAGCTAGAATCCTACATCAGACAAGAATGGGACAGCATTTCTCTCCCACAACTCCAGCAATTAGTCTCCTCACTTCCCAGATATTCAGAGACTGCTGTTAAAAGAAGAGGGGATGCTACACAATGGTAGTCACGGCCCTGTCCCAACTTTTTTTGAGATGCGTTGCTGCCATCAAGTTCTAAATGAGTTAATGTTTTTTATGAAATGGTAAAATGTCTCAATTTCAACATCTAATATGTGTTCTATGTTCTATATAATAAAATATGGGTCTATGAGATTTGCAAATCATTACATTCTGTTTTTATTTACATTTATTTAAATTTTACACAGCATCCCAACTTTTTTGCAATTGAGGTTGCAGATCTTTAGTGTGTAAATGATGAAATCTTATGTCTGACTTTCACTCTGAACAAGTAAAGATGTTCATCATTCTGATTCACAGCAGGAAGCTCCTCTTACCATGTGTAGAGATTTTACTGAACTCCTGCCTGCAGAATTCCTCTAGTCTCTCTTTCAGATCAGAGAGAGATTTCCTCACTCCATCAAATGAGAGATGTTGATGGACAGTGATGCTGGGTGAGTCCTCAGATCCAGAAGAGACACAGAGAGACTGGAAACTCTGCAGAGAGAGAAACACAATGGAGAGAGAACAATGTACAAGAGAAATGTCTTAAAGGCCTGAAAACTTTTCATTTAATTCATTTTTGCTGTTATACATATGGTGCTGCATAAACTGACAAACAACTTAAGAACAATTAGAATAATTTTGTGCTTCTTCTGTTTCATTTAGGTTCAGAGGGACTGTGTTGGAAGAAGGTGATATCAAGTTTTCTTTTTTTCCCACCAATCAGAAAAAGGTTGGATTTTGCCACACTCCTATCCATGAGCACCAACTTGGGTTAAACACTGGGGGGCACAACAAAAAACAAAAGTAAACAATACAAAACAACGAATTTACAGACTGATTTGATGAAATGAATTTCATTTGTTGGAGAACACTGAAGTGAGTAAGAATCATGTGTAAATACATGTAAAATAATTTCATTTTTGTTTTCATACTGAAAATTGAATAAAAGTTGTAAAAATGAAGATTCTTATATTCACGTCTGTTACGAAATGAAATTGTAGTTAAACAATACAGATTTCTCAGCTAAAACGACTGCTCACCGTCAGAATGTGTTGAGCAGAGTGACTGACTTGCCTGTTTATCCATTTAATAAAACAATAACAATGATGAACAATAAATAATTATAATAATATATTAATGAAAAACTAAACATAATGAAATAGTAACTTTAGCAGGCAAGCGGCTGTGTCTAAGACTGAAACAAAACGGACAGTTCAAAGTTTATTTAAAACCCACCAGAATCTGAAATTGACCCAAAATGTGTCCAAACACAAACATCCAAAACACAACATGTAATAAAATAATCTCTCGACACATAACAAATCTTATAAACTCATATCACTGGAGAATACTCCCAATGTTCGTGTAAAATAGCTGTGACTGTGAGTCTTTGGGTTGCCAATTATTCAACACCAGGATCAATATACCATTTGATTTAATTTTCAAACCTTTTCCCGCAGCTGCAATATATTTAGAATCTACTCACAGGAGGAAGTGATGGTTACCTGGAGGAAATGTATGTGATCCTCTGTGTGTGAAAGCTGCTCCAGCTCAGTGTGTCTCCTCTTTAGATCAGCAATCTCCTGCTCCAGTTGCTCCAGGAGTTCTTCAGCTCCACTCAGTTCAGCCTCCTCCTGAGCTCTGATCAGCTCTGTTACCTCAGAGCGCTTTTTCTCAATGGAGCGGATCAGCTCAGTAAAGATCCTCTCACTGTCCTCCACTGCTGCCTGTGCAGAGCTCTGTTACAACACACACACAAGATGGAGCTCCATTTACACACCAGCTATCATTCACTCTCTCACTGGGACTCTAGATGACTCACTGTCCACATTGTGGCTGTGTAGGATCTCTAAGTGTCCAACACTGGACTCCTCACTGTCTGACTGGAGGAGAGTCTGACTGAGCTGTGAAACAGCTGCTCCAGCAGATCTCTGCTCACTACTCACCTTAAGAGTCTTCACAGCCTGTTTCACCTCCTGCAGCTTCTTCTCTTTCTCCTGGAGTCTCTGCTGAGATTTCTTCTGCATCTCGTTCAGCTGATTCTGAGGAGAAAGAATTTGTACTCTGGTTCATATTAACAGCAGCTGAAGAGTTAAAGTTCACTCTAGTTCTACATGTGAGCAAAATAAAGCGGTAAAAATACTTTGAGATGGGTGTTTGCTGGTCAGAGCCTTACTCAGTGGTTTGACTCATTTGTTGCTAACGGTAAGTTTTATTTAACACTTTCCTACCAAACATCCCATAAACTGATTGCCTCTATAACTGTGAAATTAAGAAATGTAAGAGATTCTAGATTAGAATTACAACAAGCATGAAGTGACTCTAAACGATTTCTGCTTCTCACCTGTTTGTCTTTTCTTTCTGCTACAGCTGCAACTGTATCGTGGCTTTTGTGTTCATCCATCATACACAAATAACACACAAACTGCTGGTCAGTACGACAGTAGATCTCGATCAGTTTATCATGTTGAGGGCAGATCTTCTCTTGTAGCTGTTTGGAGGCTTCGACCAGCTTGTGTTTTTTCAAGACAGGAACTTTATGGTGAGGTTTAAGATGAGTTTCACAAAATGAGGCCTGACACATAAAACAGGACTTGATGGCTTTGCGTTTTCTCCCAGTGCAGAAATCACACTCCACATCTCCAGGTCCAGCGTAACAGTGAGCAGAAGGAGCAGCTTGGAGTTCTGTCTTCTTCAGTTTCTCCACCACTTCAGCCAGCATGTTGTTTCTGCGTAGAACAGGCCTTGGAGTGAAGGTCTCTCTGCACTGGGGGCAGCTGTAGACCCCCCTCTGGTCATCCTGATCCCAGAAGCCATTAATACACACCATACAGAAATTGTGTCCACAGGGAATAGCCACTGGATCCTTCAGCAGATCCAGACAGACTGGACAGCTGAACTGGTCCTGATCTACTGAAATACTGGCCTCGGCCATTTTCCTGCACTCACAGGCTGAGAGAGAGCAGCTCTCAGAGGTCAGTTTTGTTTCCTCTGAACTGAGGGAGCAGCAGAGTGGGAGTGGCTACATGTGGGAGGTTGTGATTGGGCAGAGAAGTCTGAATGATTATTTTTTACTAAAAGCTCAATGTCTACAGATATTCTAACTCAGAACTTATTAGTGAAACAATTTTTAGTGTTTTTATAAGTTCACTTATAAACTATATTTGTTAATTCTATAATAATTAAAGGCACATTTTATACACTGACAGATTACTCTGAATGAGTTCTGAATGTTTGAATTCAGTGTGTTTGGACCTTTTGTCTGTTTTCTAATATTAAACTTCTCTTCACACATTTAACATGAATTTGAATCTGTTTCTTTAACTGTTGTTTGAACTGATAATAACTTTATTGGAGTCATAATAATTTAAACTGGTCTAAGGAGGGTCCAGCTACAAAGAGGATGAGGTTTGGTTATTTTCAGTCACTATACTTGATCAGAGACACAGTCCATGCAGGGAAAAATATATCTGGTTTATAAAAGTACAGAAAACTGCATTTGAGATGTTACTATAGATTTAATTTAGTCAGTTTGGTGTACTGAAAGACAACGATTTATAAACAGGAAGTGTTTCTATGATTAAGAAAATAACTGTTGAATAAAGTTTGACGCTTCCGTGGAAGGAGAGCTGTGGAGTGAAAAGTTCTGAAAATCATATTCATATTCTTAAAACTTCCAGATATGATGAGTGTTCAGGCTTTTATAGAAGAGTGATAATACATTACTCTACATCACCACAAAGGGGCAGCACAGCACTGTTTCAAAGTCTGTCTCTGGAGTCCAGATTGTGAAAAGATCTGAATAAACTGAATTAATTTCAAAAATAAATAACAATCAATAATAAAACAAATAGGAATATAATAATAAACACAACAGTAAAATAAGTAAACAGTAATTGTAAAGCATTGAAAGAATACTGCAGTTTTTCCACTACAGCACCAATATAGTGAGTTGAGCAGTACAGAATGGTGTCATTAGACTATAAATGTACTTTGCAATCTACAATAGAGGTTGCAATGACATTACTTTAGATATTAAACAATATTGGTCTTAGAACTGAACCTTGAGGGAAATTCCCTCACAATATACAGCATTTGCACCATTATAGATCACACAACCCCACAGTTCTCACATGAACTTCAATAGGACAATCAACCCAGAATCCAGCATAGAGAGGCTGAGTGAATGTGGTGTGGACTGTGTGTAGGAGGGTCATTGTGTCAGAGACGCTGTAGAAGGACAGAGTTCCTGCACTGTGATCCACATACACTCCTATTCTGGAGGATGATAAGCCTGAGATCTCAGTCTGAATGTTGTTGTGATAGAAAGAGAGAGAGGGAGAACACCGCAGACTCCAGGACTGACTGTCGTGTCTTAAAAAACTCTCATTATCCTCTGGGTCCAAGTCCCAAAAGAGTGTCGCCATGGCGACAGTGAAGAAAACCTCCCTAAGAGCAAGTAGAAGAAACCTTGGGAAACCAAGAAACCATCCTCCTCTGGTCGACACCGTGTAGCAAAACAATAACACAACAAGAACAAAATGAATAAAGAATCAGACTTATTTACACTAATGAACATAGAAGAAAAGAAATGAGGCTGTTTGTGGACAGAAGTCTTTATCTGAGCCAGTGTTACTTCTGACTCACTGTGGCAATGAGGTCCAAACCCTTCTTTTCCTCTTTTAATTAATTATTTTTATTATTATTCCCATTATCGTTATTATTCTTATCTTAGCTTATCTTAGATCAGATTAGATTTGATTAGATTAAACTTTATTGTCGTTGTGCAAAGTACAGGTACAGAGCCAATGCAGTTACCAACCCGAAGTACAAAACACAGTATTACTTACATACAAAGTGCAGAAGGACGGAAGAGTGGAAAAAAAATAAATATGCAAGTATAAATATAATATACATATATACAGAGTGAATGTTTGTAGTATATACCGTGAGAGCAACTTATGTAAAGATAAGTATACAGGGTAAATTTGTACAGTAATTGTTGGTGCAAATATGAATAGTGCAGTAATAGACTGTGCAAATATGAATACACATATCATCTAAACCGCTTATCCTTCTGGGTCGCGGTGGGGTGCCGGAGCCTATCCCAGCTATCATCGGGCGGAAGGCAGGAAACACCCTGGACAGGTCGCCAGTCCATCGCAGGGCAGGCAGACAGACAGACAGACAGACAGACAGACGCATTCACGCGCACACACACCTAAGGGCAATTTAGCATGTCCAATTCACCTGATTGCATGTCTTTGGACTGTTGGAGGAAACCGGAGTACCCAGAGGAGAACATGCAGACTCCACACAGAAATGACTCTGGTCGCCCGACTGGGAATACGAACCCAGGCCATTCTTGCTGTGAGGCGACAGAGCTACCCACTGCGCCACCGTGCCACCCACAAATATGAATAGTGCAATAATACTAGGAACATAAAGTACAATACAGTGCAGTGAGTGCAAAGATGCAGTTAAAGTGACGGTGTGGAGTTCAGCAGGGTCACAGCCTCAGGGAAGAACCTCTATCTGAGCCTGCTGCCGCGGGAGTGAAGGCTCCTGTAATGCCTGTCAGATGGGAGGAGGGTAAAAGGTCCATAGTTAGGATGAGAAATGTCCTTGATGATGTTCCTTGCCCTGTAACTGGGCACCTGTGATGCATTGGGCAGTTGTCATCACCCACTGGAGCGCTTTGCGGTCAGATGCGGAGCAGCAGCCATACCACACTAAGATGCAATTTGTGAGTATGCTCTCAGTGGTACAGTGGTAAAAGTTCACCAGTATACCAGGACACAGGTGAGCTTTCCTAAGGCTCCGTAGGAAGTAAAAACGCTGTTGCGCCTTTTTGACCATGATGGAGGAGTTTAGGGACCAGCTGAGATCATCCGAGATGTGGATACGAAGGAACTTGAAGCCAGACATGCGCTCTACCTCAGTACCATTGGTGTAGATAAAGGAGTGTGCCTGGATCGTGGCCCTCCTAAAGTCCACTATGACCTCCTTGGTTTTCTGGGTGTTGAGCGCTAAGTTTCTGTCATCACACCATGCTGTCAGATGCTGCATCTAGTCCTTGTAGACCGTCTCACTGTCACTATCACCGTGGTGTCATCCGCGAACTTGATTATGGAGCCATAAACAGGAACACAGTGATGGGTTTGAGCAGCAGGTGAACATCTCTGTTCATCCAGGGCTTCTGATTAGGGAAGGTTTTTATTATTGTGTGAGTTGTCACTCTGTTCTCACAGCTGTTGATATGATCCAGGACAGAGTTGGTGTAGATGTCAATGTTGGTATGAGAGTCTGTGGAGGCCTCCAATCTGTGTGCTGAAACTGTTGCTAAAGAGAGGAGTCGGTCCCTTCCATCCAGATCTTCACAGATGTTGTTGTGGGTTTCACATTGTTGATGACTGGGGTGTACTTGGGGAGCAGGAACAAAGAGAGGTGCTCAGACTGTCCCAGGTGGGAGAGGGTGTGGCTTTGTAGGCATTAGCCACATTGGTGTAAACATGATCCAATTTTTTTTGTCCCCTTTTTGTCCCCAGTTTGCTCACAGCAGCTCAAAGATCTTTCACAGCCACATTAGCATTAGCATCTTGGGGAACATAAACTGCAGCAGCAACAACGCAGGTAAACTCACGTGGAAGATTGAAGAGTCTAATAAACAGGAACTCCAGGTCAGCAGAGCAGTGGGTATCAACAACGACAGCGTCCGTGCACCATGCTTTGTTTACATAAATACAAACAACACCACTGCGGCTCTTACCCAGAGCTATAGCTGACCTATCAGCTCTGAAGAGAGTGCGCTCCTCTAGTTCCACCATGCTGTTAGAAACATCGTTGCTTAGCCAAGTTTTGGCCTTTTCTGTGTGAGGGTCCAGATCTTTAATTCGTCCAGCTTGTTCGCCAGAGACTGCACATTGGTGAGGAAGATGCTAGGTAGCGCTCACCGGTGTGGGTTTAGCCTTAGCTTAGCACACAGACCTCCACGCTTACCTGCTCTTCCGGTCGGTATGAATAGCTTGTTTGGTCTCGGTGTGCTGGTCAGCTCCGGAGTAGCTGGTTGAAGTGGAATGAAAGGTCCAAAATGATGTTTGTGCAGCGATGATTAATATCAAGCAGTGTCTGTCTGTCGTATCTGAAGTTTGCACGAGTGAGTCGAGAGAAAACGCAGGAGATTGTTAGGTACATATGCATTATATTGCTGAAACTGATGAGACGCTGAGCCTCGTGATGCACACGCACCGCCATCTTGGTCGAGATTAATTATTATTACTGTTATCTTGCTTATCTTCCAATGAGGGAACCACACAGCACAACATACACATCATTTTGGATCACACAACCTCACAGTTCCTGAGGTCACCCTGAATCCAGCATAGAGAGGCTGAGTGAATGTGGTGTGGACTGTGTGTAGGAGGGTCATTGTGTCAGAGACGCTGTAGAAGGACAGAGTTCCTGCACTGTGATCCACATACACTCCTATTCTGGAGGAGGATGAGGCTGAGATCTCAGTCTGAATGTTGTTGTGATAGAAAGAGAGAGAGGGAGAACACTGCAGACTCCAGGACTGACTGTTGTGTCCAAACTTACACTCATAACCCCGTCCTTTCCTGCTGATCCCTTTATATGAGACTGATATGTACACACATCCCTCACTGCTCCACTCAACCTCCCAGTAACAGCGTCCACTCACACTCTCCTTACACAACACCTGCTGCCTGTAGTTAAATCTCTCTGGGTGATCAGAGAAACGCTGGAATCTCCCACTGAGCGTCACCACTCTGTTCTCCTCAGACAGTCTGAGGAACAGATTTGCTGTGTTGGGATCCAGAGTCAGCCGACAAAAATCTAACAAAGAAAAGGAAGAAAATAATTATGAACACTGAATAAAATGTTTATTTAAATGTTCTTAATTCAAATCTGTAAATATTTTCCACAAGAAAAGAATACATCGGGCTCCCGAGTGGTGCAACCGTCTAAGCGTTGGCCCTATCATCAGGAGATCGTGAGTTTGATCCCTGGTGATGCTACAGCCATCTGTAGCCAGGAGTCTAAGAGAGCACAATTGGCCTCGCTCTACCTGGGTGGGTAGGATGGCCCCTCCTTCCCCCCCCATCACTTAACGCAATGCTAGTCAGTGCAGGCGTCTGTTAGCTGATGTAACAGATCTGGCGGTTGGCGCTTTCCTCCGAGCGCGTTCGGCTGTCCAGTGATGTTGCGTGAGCGGCAGTTTGAAAAGAAGCGGTGGCTGTTTTCACAGGTCTCGGAGGAAGCCTGTGTTAGCCTTCACCCTCCTAGCATTGATAGCATCGTGTGATTGGGGGAGTCCTAACTAGCAGGTGGAATTGGTGACGACTAAATTGGGGAGATAATTGGGTTAAAATCCCCAAAAAAAATTTAAGAATAGAATACATCTACAAAACCCTGCCAAAATTAAGAAAAATATACCACAGTAATTGTATTGATGCTATAAATTTCCTTCACAAGGAATCAATATGTAAATTTAAATCAAGTAAATCCAAACTTTATTTTTCAGTGAAATTTTCAGTAAAATTCAGTGTCTTTCCTTTCACATTTCTGTAACGTCCTATTTTACTTCCTCATTAACAACGAAAAATACAATATTCATATTTCAATAAGACAAACAAGTTTTTGTGTGTGTTTTTGTAGTTGTGTGTGTGTGTGTGTGTGTGTGTGTGTGAGTGTGTTCCACACACACTGCAGAAAATCTTCTCTGCTCTTTAGCTCTGAGTGTAAAGCCATATGATGTGGTATCTCTGTGGAGAAGAAAACAAAAAAGTGGGATAATGTTTATTATGTGTTTTGTGTTCTTTGAGATATAAAATATTTGAAACATAAAGCTCTGTTAACAAGAAATTCTTTTTCTATTTTTCTGTCTATTTTATAAACACCAGCCTGGGGAAGGGCCGACACACTGACTGGGAAACCCAGGGACAGCTCAGAAATCTCTGCAAAGCCAAGCAATTTCTTTTAAAAATCTCTTCATTCAGGTGTTTCAATCTAGGCAACACACATGGATGTGTGTGTAGCCAGTTTTGATCCCCCCATTCATTTTTGATTAGGAAGAAGAGTAGAAGAGGGAAAATAAAATCATTTAAACCCTTTAGGCTTTACTAAGATACTAAACACTATAGTGCATCAAAATGTATCATAAGTAGAGAGAAGCAATAAGATCAAAAACTCTTATGACTCACTCATTCTCCTTCTGTGCTTGTAAAGACTCTGTGCAGGGAAAGATTCACCCTCATGTTCTTCATCAGCAGAACTCCTTTCACTGTACAGAGAGATTTTACTGAATTCCTGCTTGCAGAATTCCTCTAGTCTCTCTTTCAGATCAGAGAGAGATTTCCTCACTCCATCAAATGAGAGATGGTGATGGACAGTGATGCTGGGTGAGTCCTCAGATCCAGAAAAGTAACAGAGAGACTGAAAACTCTACAGAGAGACACAGACTGCAGTGAGATAAAGGTACAGGACTGTAATGCCTTAAAGAGGCTGCCACCTTGTTTTCTTATGTTTTGTGGTTGGCTACCGACTTTTATAGGGGTTGGAAAAATGTTTGAAACTGTGATACATTGCATTCTTCTTTGAAAGCGTAGTAAATGGAATGTTTAAGTTAGGGGGCCCCTGGTCCAAAGGTCCAAGGGTCGAGGCCCCATAGGGAATGGACCCCTTTCCCTTCCTCTCTTAGTTTCAGATGGATGAGATCATTTTAAAAAGGACCATATGTTCTGTTCCCTTTTTCGCCAACAACCACCCTATATAAGCAGTTGGATATACTGTTCTGGAGGGGACACTTCAGAATTGGCATGGATCCCCTCTCAGGTACTTTATGGTGCTTGATATGATACTGTTTTACTTTGTAATAAACATCTTATACAAGCAAGACGGTGT
This sequence comes from Colossoma macropomum, assembly GCF_904425465.1. Classification (NCBI taxonomy): domain Eukaryota; kingdom Metazoa; phylum Chordata; class Actinopteri; order Characiformes; family Serrasalmidae; genus Colossoma; species Colossoma macropomum. Next base: position 463,502 of record NW_023494827.1, on the reverse strand, counting down.
CAGCAGAGACTTCATCATCATCTTCACATCGTCGCTATTCAATAAACAACAAAAGATTCTGCATAGATACACAAAACATAACAATTAGACATTTATATAGCCATTATGAATATCTTAAAAATACTAACCCTGCTGTTTTAGGGTTGTGTACATTTTCGTGCCACAGTTCTGATTAAAGAGAGCAATTTTTCTAACTTCAAATTCTTTAAATTATAGTGAATTATACATTTTTACAGATACAAATGGTTAATAATGATCAAGTCACAACTTCTGATTTATTGAGATGTTTAATATTTGCTGTTTGCAACTGAGTTTACAGCCTCTTTAATATAACCTTAGTTAAGAGTTACTTTAGAAACAATACACAGGAGGAACAGGTCCTTCAGTAGATCAGACAGTGCTGGTTACCTGGAGGAAATGGATGTGATCCTCTGTGTGTGAAAGCTGCTCCAGCTCAGTGTCTCTCCTCTTTAGATCAGCAATCTCCTGCTTCAGTTGCTCCAGGAGTTCTTCAGCTCCACTCAGTTCAGCCTCCTCCTGAGCTCTGATCAGCTCTGTTACCTCAGAGCGCTTTTTCTCAATGGAGCGGATCAGCTCAGTAAAGATCCTCTCACTGTCCTCCACTGCTGCCTGTGCAGAGCTCTGTTACAACACACACACAAGATGGAGCTCCATTTACACACCAGCTATCATTCACTCTCTCACTGGGACTCTAGATGACTCACTGTCCACACTGTGGCTGTGTAGGATCTCTAAGTGTCCAACACTGGACTCCTCACTGTCTGACTGGAGGAGAGTCTGACTGAGCTGTGAAACAGCTGCTCCAGCAGATCTCTGCTCACTACTCACCTTAAGAGTCTTCACAGCCTGTTTCACCTCCTGCAGCTTCTTCTCTTTCTCCTGGAGTCTCTGCTGGAATTTCCTCTGCATCTCCTTCAGCTGATTCTGAGAATTAGAAATTTGCATTCTGGTTAATATTAACAGCAGCTGTAAAGTTCCACATTCTATTCCTACATGTGAGCACTATAAAGGTGTAAAATGCTGGAAGACGGGTATTGGCCGGTCAAAAAGTTTGCTGACTGTGATTTGTAAAAGTAAGTAATGTCAGGTTTATTTAAAGCTTTCCTACCCAAACACATTTATTTTCAATATCACTAATCCAGAAACTCATCAGCTTTATAATTGTGAAGTTAAGTACAGCATCAGATTCTAGTTCAGAAATACAAAGAACATGAATTGGTTTTAAAATATTTCCACTTCTCACCTGTTTTTGATGTCTTGCTGCTACAGCTGCTACTATAACGTGTCCTATGTGTTCATCCATCGTACACAAATAGCAGATGCAGCTTTGGTCAGTACGACAGTAGATCTTCATCACTTCATTATGTTGAGGGCAGATCTTCTCTTGTAGCTGTTTGGAGGCTTCGACCAGCTTGTGCTTCTTAAAGGCAGGAGACTGATAGTGAGGTTTAAGATGAGTTTCACAATAAGAAGCCAGACACACCAAACAGGACTTGATGGCTTTGCGTTTTCTCCCAGTGCAGAAATCACACTCCACATCTCCAGGTCCAGCGTAACAGTGAGCAGGAGGAGCAGCTTGGAATTCTGTCTTCTTCAGTTTCTCCACCACTTCAGCCAGCATGTTGTTTCTGCGTAGAACAGGCCTTGGAGTGAAGGTCTCTCTGCACTGGGGGCAGCTGTAGACCCCCCACTGATCATCCTGATCCCAATGTTCATTAATACACACCATACAATAACAGTGTCCACAGGGAGTCGTTACTGGATCCTTCAGCAGATCCAGACAGACTGGACAGCTGAACTGGTCCTGATCTACTGAAATACTGGCCTCTGCCATTTTCCTGCACTCACAGACTGAGACAGAGCAGTTTTACTTTCTCTGAAATGAAGGAGCAGCAGAGTGGGAGTGTCTATGTGTGGAAGGATTTGATTGGGCAGAACTAAAGGTATATTTTAGAGCTAAAAGATTAATGTCTATAGATACTCTAACACAGAACTCAATGCAGTTATTAGTGAATAGAGCATAAAAGCTTCTTCTCCCAAAAATGAACTTCATTTTGAGTTGAACACTTTTATTGTGGTAAATTGGACTGTTAAATTGTCTTTTCCAGAGAAAATGTGTTACAGATAAGAACAAAAAGCTCAACTCATTGATTTTATAAAGAAAAAATCTTCAGTTCACTTCAATATTTATTCATATAGTGTTTTTCACAACAAGTGCTGTCACAAAGCAGCTGTACAGAAAACTTGGGCCCAAGTCCCAAAAGAGCATCACCATGGCGACAGTGAAAAAAACCTCCCTAAGAGCAAAAGGAAGAAACCTTGAGGGAAACCAAGAAACCATCCTCCTCTGGTCGACACCATGTAGCAAAACAATAACAGAACAAGAACAAAATGAATAAAGAATCAGACTTTTACAATAAAGAACATAGAAGAAAAGAAATTAGGCTGTTAGTGGACAGAAGTCTTCAGATCAGCCAGTGTTACTTCTGATTCACTGTAATTCTAAAGACATTTAATGCAGTGTGTTCAGACCTCTTCTACAGCTTTCTAATTAAATGTGTTGTGAACTGAAAATAACTTGATAATTGGTTATTTTTAGTCTCCAAGTGAATTAAAATGAAGTACACGCTTAATATTTCAAGTTACGTCATTTGCGATTCATGAATATCAAATAATAATAATAATTATTATTTACAAACTATATAGTGACTGAGTTTCTACCATTCAGAATAATTATTATTTGATACTGAGTAAATTATTTCAATAACTCAAATAGTACCAATTATCAATACAAACATAACTTCCATTTCATTCCCAAACATTAGATAAATATTCAGTTGCTGTTTATAAGGATCTGTTATTATAGTATAGATTGTTAACAATTCTTCATCAAAGCATGTGAAACTACTTTATTCATTTGATAAAGCAAATTATATTCAAAAACAGCTTTCCTTCAGGAAATAGCATCTTTATGGAAAGCAATTTATCATTATTAAACGACTATAACATTATTTCATGCATTTTCATTGTATGTAGACGACATGATGTAGACCAGCCCACCTCCAAACTAACTGCGTTTCTCCGCTACAGCTGCTTTTTTGCAAACTTTGTGATCTAACTAAGCACAGAAAGGCTTGTTAAGCACTTTGTCCAGATTAGATTAGCTAAGAGCTTTTATAAAATCTGAGCATTTTCTTCTTCATGTCCTGGTATTTATATATGTGTATATAGCACAGCTGATTAGCATGTCAACAAAAAATGGTCCTGTTTCAATGACAAACATGAACCAGTGAAGCTTCTGTAGTCCTGTAGCCGTTCTGTGCTGCAGTTTATCTAATCACATGCATTTATGTCAACAATGTAGCTGAAGGCAGCTCATTGGAACAGAGACTACAGAGCAGATATCAGATCTGAAAGTGAATTTTACATTTTTTTTATATGTTTGAGTAGAGAAACAACAACATGGCTTATTAAAACAAAGTTGACTATAAAATTAGTGTGTTTAAAAACATGTAAACAGTGAGAAACTATGCACTTTTCTCCCCATTTTCATCTTCGTAAATGCAAATTTCAACCTGAAAGGACCATCATAGTCCTCATCCATTCCGAGGAACACAAGAGGGTGAATTGCCTATTAAGGATATTATGATTTTTACTTTAATTCAGATTTATTTATTTTATTTTAATACAGCTAGAATAGTTTTAAAAAATGCTCATTAGTTTATCAAAAAAGTTTATTGTAATATAATTGATAGGTGTTGTTTTTTTATTAGCTGCCTGGACTGATCATTAATGTTTAAGCATTCAAAGGAATGTCATTTATGATAGTTTGTTTATCCGGAACTGTGTAAGCAAGATATTTGGTGTAACTGGACTTCCGTATGTATTAGTTAAAGGTGAGGTAACCCCAATGTACAATATACACATCATTTTGGATCACACAACCTCACAGTTCCAGGGCACACCCAGAATCCAGCATAGAGAGGCTGAGTGAATGTGGTGTGGACTGTGTGTAGGAGGGTCATTGTGTCAGAGACGCTGTAGAAGGACAGAGTTCCTGCACTGTGATCCACATACACTCCTATTCTGGAGGATGATGAGGCTGAGAGCTCAGTCTGAATGTTGTTATGATAGAAAGAGAAAGAGGGAGAACACTGCAGACTCCAGGACTGACTGTTGTGTCCAAACCAGCACTCATTACTCTGTCCTTTCCTGCTGATCCCTTTATATGACACTGATATGCACAGCTCCCAAATACTGCTCCACTCAACCTCCCAGTAACAGCGTCCACTCACACTCTCCTTACTCAACACCTGATACCAGTAGTCAAATCTCTCTGGGTGATCAGAGTAATGCTGGAATCTCCCACTGTGCATCACCACTCTGTTCGTCTTAGATAGGCTGAGGTACTGATTCACTGTGTTGGGATCCAGAGTCAGACGACAGAAATCTAACAAGGAAAAGAAAGAAAATAAGTATGAACACTGAACAAAATGTTGAATTTATTTCATTCAGATGTGTTTATATGTTCCACAATAATAAAATACATTAACAAAACACTACGCAAAAGTAAGAAAAATTGTAATTTCCATGTAGTAATTGTAATGTAATAATTTTCCTTCACATGGAACCAATTTGTAGATTTAAATAAGTAAACCCTAATCTTTTTTTCAGTGAAATTGTCAGTGTTTTATTCACAGGGTGTGTGTGTGGGTATATGTGCATGTGTGAGTTTCACATACACTGCAGAAAATCTTCTCTGCTCTTTAGCTCTGAGTGTAAAGCCATTTCAGCTGGTAGCTCTGTGGAGAAAGAAACTAAAAGGTGGGGTAATATTTATTAAGTCTTTTAGGGAAAAAAATATTAAATATATCAAAGATTTCATACAATTATACAATACTAATTTTTGAAATAAAAAGCACTGTTACTAAAAATCTCCTCGTTTTTCTGTTTTTTTTTAATATATACCACCTTTTTACCACCCGTGTGGTGTGTTCGCTCCATGTCAGTTCCTCTGAGATGTGAACACTGAGGAACTTGAAGCTGCTGACCCTCTCTACAGTGGCTCCGTTGGTGGTGATGGGGGTGTGCACTCTTCCTTGCTTCGTGAAGTCCACTATGAGTTCCTTGGTCTTGTTGACATCGAGAGAGAGGTTGTTCTCCTGGTACCAGTGTGTCAGAAAGCTGACCTCTTCTCTGTAGGAGATCAGGCCAACAATTGTGGTGTCATCTGCAAATTTGATGATGACATTGGAGCCGTGTCTGGCTGAGCAGTTGTGGGTGTACAGGGAGTACAAGAAAGGGCTTAGCACACAGCCCTGAGGAGCTCTGGTGTTAAGGGTCAGTGAGGAGGAGGTGATGTTGCCCATCTTTACCACCTGGCATCGGCCCCCCAGGAAGTTCAGAATCCAGCTGCACAGAGAACTGTTCAGACCCAGATCCCGAAGCTTAATGTCGAGGCTTGAGGGCACGATTGTGTGTTGGATGCTGAGCTGTGGTCCACAAACAGCATTCTCACATACGTGTTCTTTATGTCAAGATGGGAGAGGGCAGTTTGTAGAGTCAGGGCTATTACGTCATCAGTGGAGCTGTTCTGTCTCTAAGCAAACTGCAGTGGGTCCAGAGTGGCAGGTAGTGAGGAGCAGATGAAGTTTGAAGCACGCGGGAACAACTGAGAGTGAGAGAGAGAGGTTAAAAATGTCTGTAAACACTCCTGCCAGCTGATGTGCACAGGCTTTGAGAGCGTGTGCAGTGATCCCGTCAGGCCCGGCTGCCTTGCGGATGTTAACACGCTTGAAGGCTCTGCACACATCGGCCACGGACACAGAGGGGGGTGTTAACTTGGAGGTAGCGGGGGCGGGGACTCTTTCCGCGAGCGTGGTGTGATTTGCCACGAAACGAGTGTAGAAAGTGTTCACCTCATCTGGAATCGCAGCGCTGATGTTATTTACAGAATGAGTTTCCCTCTTAAAGTCCGTTACTGTGTTTAACTCCTCCCACAGGCTTCTCGTGTTGGTGGTGTTGAACTGTGACTCCACTTTAGCCCTGTACTTGCGTTTGGCAGCTTTTATGGTCTTACGGAGAGCATAGCTGGCTTTTTTATACTCATCCGTGTTTCCTGATTTAAAAGCAGCAGTACGTGCATTCAGAGCTGCACGGACCTCATAGTTGAGCCATGGCTTCTGATTGGGGTAAACATGAACTGTTTTTGTGGGCCCAACATCCTCTATACACTTTCTTAATGAACCCGGTAACTGAGTCTGCATATTCATCAATGTTATTGTTTGACGCCTCGCAGAACATCTCCCAGTCTGTGTCATCAAAACAGTCCTGAAGCGCTGAATCCGATTGGTCCGACCAACGGTGGACCTCCCTGATGGCAGTACCCTTTTCAGCTTTTGCCTATAGGTGGGCAGGAGCAGGATGGAGAGATGATCCGATTTGCCAAACGGAAGGGGGAGAAGTACTTTGGAGCGACTTCCTTAAAGTTTGCTTTGTTGAAGTCCCCAACAACAATGGAGGTGGCCTCCGGGCGCACGGTCTCCTGCCTGTTAACAGCCTCGTACAGTTTCCCGAGCGCCAGGTCTGTATCAGCCTGTGGTGGGATGTACACGGCAGTGACAGTGACCCCTGAAATCTCTCCACGCAGCCACATCGGTCTGCACGAGACGATTAGATATTCCAAGTCTGGGGAGCAGAAAGACTCGTTGAAGTGTACATTCCTCTGATCACACCAAGCATTGTTGATCATAAAACATACACCTCCCCCTTTGCTCTTCCCGGAGAGGTCCTTTGTTCTGTCCGCACAGTGCACAGAGAAGCCTGCGGGCTCAATGGCCTCGCTGGGAATCTCCGCTGATAGCCAGGTCTCTGTGAGGCAGATTATACAGCAGTCCCGTGTTTCTCACTGGAAAGAGATTCGTGCCCTGTGTTTGCTGATTTCGTTGTCCAGGGACTGCATGTTTGCCAGTAGTATGCTGGGGAGTGGGGGGGGCGATTAGCACGCTGTCTCAGCCTGACCAGAACGCCACTTTTCCGGCGTCTGAATAGTGCCTCTTTGAGGTTCCCAAACAATGGATCTGCGTTCAGAAACTCAAAGTGTGGTTTTCGGTGAGTGATTGTCAATCTGATTTCCAGAAGTGTTTTTCTGCCGTAAACGAAGGTGCTGGCAACATTTAGGGTAAAAGTAGTTACAAATAAAAACAAAATTAACAAAAAACATACAGAAGTTAAGGGAGCTCGCAACACTGCAGCCATGCTCTGCACCATCTTGGATCTTCAAAAGAACAAATCTTGAAATCTTGAAAAGAAATCTTGAATCTGAATCTTGAAAAGAACAAAGACAAGCTTGTCCAGAGTGTAAGTGTTTAGCAGTATGTAGATGTTCAAGATTGTTATGGTCAGTAAGCACTACAAAAGGGTGATTAGCACTGTGTAGCCATTGTCTTCATTCTTGCAGAGCTAATTTTATTGCAAAGAGTTTACGGTCCCCTATCCCATAATTCCGTTTGGTGGGTGTAAGCTTGTGTGAGCTAACATTTTGAATGAAACGTCTATATGCAAATCCTAAAAATCACTAATTCTTTTACTGAAGTGGGTTTTGGCCAGTTTACTACTGTGTCTACCATGTGATCGTCCATGATGACACCATTGGAGCTAATGACATATGACAAGTTGTGGGGCTGTCGTGGCTGACACACCTCTGCCATATTCCATGGACCTCGGGAACAGTACCCTTGGACTGGCAGACCAGGGTGGTGGTCTATATTTTTAAGAAAAGGGACTGTTGTGTCCCAACTACCGGGGTATCACACTGCTCAGCCTCTCTGGGAAAGTTTATGCCAATGTGCTGGAAAGGAGACTCTGACCGATAGTCGAACCTCAGATTGAGGAGGAACAATGCGGATCCTGTCCTGGCTGTGGAACAGTGAACCAGCTATTCACCCTCTCACAGACTGTTGAGGGGGCATGGGAGTTTGCCAAACGAGTTTACAAGTGTTTTGTGGACCTGTAGAAGGCTTGCAACTGTGTTGCCGGAGATATCTTGTGGGAGGTCTTCTGGGAGTATGGGGTGCCAGGTCTACTACTCTCGGTCATTCAATCTCTACTCCTGGAGTGAGAGTTATGTTTGTATATTCTGTATTAAGTTAAGCTTGTTCAGTGTTAGCGTTGGACTCTGCAAAAGTTGTGTCTTGTCGCCACTTTGGTTCATGATATTCATGGACAGGGTGTCCAGGCATAAACGAGGTCAGGAAGGCATTATGTGTGGAGGCTGGAAGGTGGCGTTTCTGCTAATTGCAGATGATGTTGTCCTTTTGGCTGGATTGCATGGATGCCTCCAGCTCTCACTGGAGCGGTTTGCAGCTGAATGTGAAGTGGTTTGTATGTGGATCAGCACCCCCAAGTCTGAATCCATGGTCCTAGCCCAGAAAAAGATGGCATGCCCACTCCAGGTAAGGGGAAAGGACCTGCCCCAGGTGAAGGAGTTCTCGTGGTCTTGTTCACGAGTAATGGGAAGAGGAATTGTGAAACTGGCTGCAGGCTGGGACAGGCGGCAGCAATAATGCAGTCACTGTACCAGACTGTAGTGATGAAGAGGGAGCTGAGCCATAAGGCAAAGCTCTCTGTTTACCAGTTGGTCTACATCCTGACCTTCACCTGTGGTCATGAGCTGTGGGTAATGACCGAAAGAATGAGACTGTGAATACAAGCGGTGGAAATTAGCTTTCTTCGCAGGGTGGCGGACTACACTCTACTTGATAGGGTGAGAAGCTCGGGCATCTGGGAGGAGCTTGGAGAAGAGCTGCTACTCCTCCACAATGAGAGGAGCCATTTGAGGTGGTTTGGGCATCTGATCAGGATGCCCCCTGAACCCCCAGTGGGAGTTTACCAGGCATGGCCTACTGGGACGAGACCCCGAGGTCATTCTAGGACCCACTGGAGGGATTATATCTCCAAGTTGGTCTGGGAGCGGCTTGGGGTCCCCCAGAATTAGCTGGAGAAAGTTGCGGAAGACAGGATCGTTTGGCTTTCTCTGCTCTCCCAACTGCTACCATGACTATCTGCATTAAGCGGTTAATGATGATGAATAAATGAATAACTGACTGATAGACATTCAGTTTCATAGATGACAGATTTCATGTTGGACATGAAAGTAATTTGTGTCAATTTATTAATAATAAATTAATTGACTTAAAGTCAAATGTTATTCTTGGTGTTGTTTTTATACCCAGTTAACATGTCAGCTATTTAGATATTAAAATGCATTCATTTTGCAGATACAATCTTTATTCATGAAGTGATTTAGAAGCTGAATTTGAGAAAAATAAATTAATATTAATAATTACAAAATGATTTAGAACAGCAAATTTTGTTTGTTTATGTTTGAAGTTTTTCATGGAAATCCATGACATGAGCTGCCAGGGCCTGGGTGAGTTTGTATGGCCGAACGCAAAGACAATATTTCATATTCCCATTCCTAATAAATAATAAGGATAGTACATATCTCCCACAAATGAATTCAAAATATTTTTACTGATATTCACAGATTCTTGAAAAATGTGCTATAGATGTCATATAAATAAAGAATACACTTTTACTATCCAATTAAAAAGAATAAAAAATATACTTGTAATATACTTTTATTACAACATTATTTGCTGTTCTGTGTGATCAAGTTGTCAGTGTGAGCCAATGTATTATGTGTTATTTGTTTCAATGAACTTTATGTAATTGGATGTACTTTATAAATTCATTGTTTTTGATTCAGCTTGTAGCTGGTAAGTTGTAACATTTGCAATCTCATCAAGTTCAGCTGAATTGTTCAGAGAAGGTGGAGCTAGATACACAGTGGACATTTTCATTTTGTAGCAGAGACGTGTCGGTTACTTGTATAACCAATTTTGATCCTTTTTTTTCAATTAATAGCCAAAAAACAAATTGTGTCAGTGGTTGTGCAAGGCACAAACAAACAAAAAAACAAAAACAAACAAACAACAAAAAAACAACAACTCATGACTCACCCATTCTCTTTCTGCACCTGTAAAGACTCTGGGCAGGTAAAGATTCACCCTCATGTTCTTCATCAGCAGAGCTTCTTTCACTGTACAGAGAGATTCTACTGAATTCCTGCTTGCAGAATTCCTCTAGTCTCTCTTTCAGATCAGAGAGAGATTTCCTCACTCCATCAAATGAGAGATGTTGATGTACAGTGATGCTGGGTGAGTCCTCAGATCCAGAAGAGACACAGAGAGACTGGAAACTCTACAGAGAGAGAAACACAATGCAGTAAGATTTTGGACTGTAATGCTTTAAAGAAGCTGCCATCTTCTTTCGTTATGTTTTGCGGTTTGTTAAAGATTTTTAAAGAGTTGGGAAAAAATATTTGATTTCTTGATACTTCGCGATTCTCCTTTGAAAGACTCTGCACTGACTTCTTCTTAGCCACTCTACATATTTTCAAATGCTAACACTGCTGTGATAGGCTTGTTTACATTGCTGTTCTACAGTTCTGATTAGCCAAAGCTGTTTTTCTTATTCTAAATTCTTCAATTTATTTCTAAATTAACAAGAGTAACAGATGGTTACCTGGAGGAAATGGATGTGATCCTCTGTGTGTGAAACCTGCTCCAGCTCAGTGTGTCTCCTCTTTAGATCAGCAATCTCCTGCTCCAGTTGCTCCAGGAGTTCTTCAGCTCCACTCAGTTCAGCCTCCTCCTGAGCTCTGATCAGCTCTGTTACCTCAGAGCGCTTTTTCTCAATGGAGCGGATCAGCTCAGTAAAGATCCTCTCACTGTCCTCCACTGCTGCCTGTGCAGAGCTCTGTTACAACACACACACAAGATGGAGCTCCATTTACACACCAGCTATCATTCACTCTCTCACTGGGACTCTAGATGACTCACTGTCCACACTGTATCAAAGCATTGTTGTTGGAAGAAAACCTTGTATCTCCATTTTTGGTTTACTTGGTAGGCAGTTGTTATAGTAACTTACGTGGTTTCTAGGGTGTTGCTAAGTAGTTGACGTGTATTTCAGATGGTTGCTACTGTGTTGCTATGTGGTTGCAGTTGTTTTTCAGGTATGTTATTATGCTGTAGTGTAGTTGATGTGGTATTCCAACTGGTTTGCTAAGGCATTGCTTGGCAGTTGTTTGGTGGTTGCTAGGGTATCCAAGGTGGTTGCTAGGTTGTTACTATTATATAATTTATGGTTGTTATGGTATCTGTCCTGAGATCTAGAGGGCTGCTAGGTGGTTGCTATGGTGTTTGAGGTGGTTGCTATAGGTGTTGCTGGTGGTTGCTCTGTTATCCAAAGTTGGTAAGGTGTTGGTAGGTGGTTTCTATGGTACTCTTACTTGGTAATTGCTAGGATGGTGGTATGTAATTACTATGCTATTTCAACTGGTTGCTAGGGCATTGCTTCTTAGTTATTAGGTGGTGGTTAAGCCATTGTTATGGTATTAATAGGTCATTGCCATGATATTTAAAGTGGTTGGTAGGGTGTTACAAAGTGGTTGCTAAGGTATTTAAGGTGGTTGCTTGGATATCCTTAGGTGTCTGCTATGGTATTCCAGGTTGTTGATATGGTGTTCCAGGTTGGTTCAAAGTTGTCAGATCGCTGTACTGTTCACACCACATAACTTGCTGTCTTCTACTACTTGGGAATCTTGAAGTCACTGTGGTTAATTCACCAAATGATCTGTGACAGGGGGTCACACACTATCCTTCATCAGGAGGAATCAAAACTATGTATTGTCACAAAAACATATTGAAGAAGTGACATGGGGAGTGACGCATAACCATTCGAGAATTTTTTCTTCCAAAAATGGATGTCAGCAAGAAGCAAGTGTCCCAAGGAAGTATAGTAAAACAATATGGGTGAGACAATAAATGGGGATACACTTGTCAATGTTGTACAACTCCTCCTCACCCTACGTGTTGTGCTCTCATTGGCTGTAGCTTTTCACAGCACTCACTGCCTGTCACAACTGGGTCACAATGCTTTTCACACTACAGGATTTGGGCATCTGCAAGGCATCAGTGAGTCTCTCGGATGGCATCTTTGAAAAATTCACACATAGAGGTTGAGAGTCAATTTGTGAGCCCTGCCCGATCTCCAAAAACTGGCAGCAAGTGGAAAATCAAGGTTAAAATTTTTGTAGTATGAACTTCGCTTAAAGGTAAACAAAAACTGATGCACTCTACTGGTCCAACATGGTAATACACTTCATCTCCCCTGCATCTGCTACAAATAGGCACAACATTTATATTAAATGTTACAATAATCTAAACCCTATATGCAAACTCTAAATAGCTAGCCCATATTTATGTGAAATGTGTCTAAAATACTGCATGAATGAAAATGACAAGGTACATAAAAATGTATTACATTTTAATAAATTTAAATATTTTAAGTAAATGTGTCTTCAATAAAATGCATATAGAGGTATTACTATTGAGGTCAACTGTTCTAAATGGTGCAGCAATAGTTGAGACCATAATACACAATACTTAGTACTAAGTTAAAAACGTGATGCCATAGTTGAATCAATTTTTTCCCCTTAGTATTGGTGAAGTGTATCAGTGTATTATACAGTGTAATTGATTTCCACTGATAATCCTATGTACTGAAAATGTGTTATTGCAATGTGGCTGTTTTCGGTTAATAGTTTAACTTTATAAATTGGTTAGCATGACATGATATGGCCAATAAAGCGCAGCTACCCAATTCCCTACTTCAAGAAAAACAGTTGTTGTTTTGTTGTAATAATCATGAATGATTCAATATATTACATAATTTAATTAAAAAAACGATTCGCTTCTTACCTTCAGAGTTTTCATAGCCTCTTTTACCTCCTTCAGCTTCTCCTCTTTCTTATAGATTCTTTTCCAGAATTCCCACTGCATTTCCTTTAGCTGTGCCTGAGAAGAAATACATTTTATTCAGCTACTGGTCAATTATCACCTACAACTATGTACATTGTAATAGTGGTAGCTGATGAGTTAAAGTTCACTCCACAGTGCTTTGACATTAAAACTGTCAGGTCTGCTGGAAGATGGGAGTGACTAATTTGACTCATTTAGTGCCAAAACTGTGACATAACACATTATTTCCTTAGCCACTTCGCTCGTCACCTCAAACTCATTTCACAATCTGCATTGCAGTTTTAATCCTATAACAGACTAATGCAACTGATATACTATTAATGAATAGTAATAAATTCATTTCAGTACCTCTTCAGCATCCTTGACGCTTGAACTGTGAAGAACAGGCCTTGGGGTGAAAGTCTTTCTGCACTGGGAGTAGCTCTGGTCCAGTCTCTTATCATATAAAATCCAATATGCATTAATACACCTTTGACAGAATACGTGTCCACAGGAAATTGTTACTGGATCCTTTAGCAGGTCCAGACAGACTGGACAGCTGAACTGGTCCTCATCTACCAAAATACATGCTTCTGCCATTTTCGTGCACTCACAGACTGAGAGAGAGAGCAGCTCTCTGAGTTCAGATTTGTTTACTCTGAAATGAAAGGTGGGAGTGGCCACAGGTGGATGGATTTAATTGGGCAGAAGGAGCAAGAGAAAGTGTGACAGAGAGAGAGAGAGAGAGAGAGAGAGAGAGAGAGAGAGAGAGTCATATCTAGTAATGCCACTGTAAAACAACGATATTAACTTACAAATTTAAGTAAACTGGCTGTTTAAATAGTTCAAGTTCGCCAAACATATGATAGTAAGTTAACAGAACCATGTGTTATATTCGGTGTCATGCCACCCACCGGCCCGGCTGGAACTACAGCTTACTGGGCGGCCTCGGACTGCATTTTCCAGAACCCCTCGCTCCCTCACATGACTCAGGACTCAGCAAAATCCACCTATCACCGTTCAGCCTCTACAGCCTCCTTATTAAACTCTTCCTGGGCCTCAGTAGTTTACCATCTCCAGCAGGCTCAGATCTTTATAACGTGGGAGAAGTTCTTATGTTTTAAAATTAGTTTCATTATTAAGTTCACTTACACAATCTCAGTGGTTGATCACACTTAAAATTTGTTGCTGTTGCTTCATCATTGTTACTCAATACTGAAAAGTTCCAAGAGAAAAAAATGCAATTACACATTAATTTACAGTTGAAACAGAATTTATCACATCTTGCCAACAAACCATCAGACCCCAACAAAGCTGGCAAAGCCAGATCCATACTTATTTCTTCATTGTTAACTGAAAAAAAAGAACCAAAATAGTTAGATTTATGTAATTTAATTGTGGACATTAGTTTCATATGAATGATTTGTAGATTTGTATTAACAAATCTCTACATGTTTGACTTCATTCAATAAAAATAAAATGGTTATACAGAAATATTATTATTAAGTGAAATACACACATTCAAGTCAAGTTACCCCAACTCCATTTAGTCCAGTAATTTTAATCTTAATTTTCATATTTCTTCTACATATTTCAATCATGTTCATACACAATCAGGTATTCAGGCCAGAACTGTGTTAACTTTATTTAATTTGTGTTTGTTAAAATCTAAATAAAAGACAGACAGTCTAGTTAAAAAAAGATTTATTCAAGATTTTCCAGGCTTGAGCTCCAACAGTCTCAGTGCAGATTACAAAGATTATATCTAAATATTTAAAAGAACAAACTATACTGTACAAAGCGGCTCATCAGATCTACTGAAAACAATGATTTTATATGGTAACAAGTAAATTTACTAGTTGTATTCAACCTAAATAAGTACTTTGAATGAACGATTCTTTCAATTAAAGTAACTTTTTGGGTTGGGTAAAACTAGTTCATTTGCTTGTTACCACATGAAGCCATTTTTTAAGTAGATCTGATGATCTGCTTTTTACAGTGCAAATCTCTAAAGTTACAGAGGAAAAACTGTATCAAACTAGAAGCTCTATTAAAAGTTACAGAACTGAGCTCATCTCACTCATGAAATTCAGCTTTAAAGCTTTGGGCTGTGTTAAAGTTTACACCAATTTTGATTCAAACAAAACTTTTTTTCTCAATCAGCGGCATAAAGTACAACAGCACAAATAATTAAAGCATTGCAAATGCTTTTTATAAATGTATGTCTTTGTAAATGCATTATAAAAGTGTAACTTGTTAACAGCACCTCAATAATTATTAATGTTTAAAAGGATAGTAAAAAACTAGCTCATCATTAGTAGTTAGTCATAATTATTATGAATTATTTTTACGCAACTAAGTAAATGCTTAATGTTTATTTAAGTTATATCATTTGTGATTTGTGAAAATCCAATTACTACATAATTAATAACAAACTATAATTAATGATTACGTTTCTACCATTCAAAATAATTAGTTTGTTGCCAAATGACTGAGTAAATTATGCTACAAAGTAAACAGTCAATAATTGAAATAGTACCAGCTATCAATACAACTTAATCAAACATGACTTTGATTTGTTTCACAAGCTATTAAATGAAGATTCAGTTGCTGTTAATTAAGGTCTTATTATCAAGTCTTATAAATTCTTCATCAAAACGCATGAAACCACTTTATTCATTTGATTAAGCAAATCGTATTCAAAAACAGCTTTATTTCAGGAAATATCATCTTTATGGAAAGAAGTTTAACACCATATTGTGCATTTTCATTGTATGTAGACCACATCATGTAGACCAGCCCGACTCTAACTGTATTTCATGAAAGGTCCCTCAGAGTCCTTGTCCATTATGAGGAACACAAGAGGGTGAAATGCGCAGTAAAATCTTTGACAGACCATATTTCATGTTTAATTTTTCCAAATATGCTCAATTCAGCAAATGTGCCTCTGTAGAGGATGTGTGAACTTCACTTCAGCACTTTCAAATCAATAGAACATATCATTTGACCAGAGGCGCCAAAAAGTTTTGAATATTACAATGTTAGCTCTCAGTCACTGACTCCAAAACATTATCAGCAAATCCGAGAGTTCTGCCAGCTCTCTGTCACCGTAGATAAGGTTCTTTAAATGTTCTGCAATAGAACCTGGAGAGAAGGACCACCAGGGGCCATATGACAGCAAAATTCTTAAGTCTGAGATCATATCTTATCTGCTTTGTTGTCATGGCAACTTCAGTTAAGACTGAATTTAGGACAGAAGCTATTACAGAACAACAGTTCTTAAGCGTATAATCATCTTATTTCTAGATAAGAAAACGGTTTTACAGAAACATCCTAAATATTTTAACTTTAAGACAAACTTCAGAGCATCTTGACTTCTGTTTGAATCACCTGTTCCAACCGTCTATTGTTTTATGCAGTGATAGGCAGCACAGTTCACTATAACTAGCTTAATGATGCTACATTTATCAAAATTGAAAAGGTGCTTTGGCTTGTGATTTTTGTTTTTTTTAACAGTGTTTTTTTAAGAACTCAGACGCCACACACAAGCTCCACTGTCCCTCTTATTACCTTTGGGTGTTACCGTTTAATAAAAACGTATTAGATACAATATTACAGTGATGGTGGTGAATAATGAGGATGCAGAGCTGAACGTGTGTCTGTGTATTAGGAGGAATAACGTTGGCACTGCTAAAGCGTCGCGCTCTGCTAAAGCGTTTGGAAATGTAACAAACTGTGGAGCAGCGACTCTGATAAACAGCCTTATTTGACCTACATCGGTAATGGTAGCTAACGTTAGCTGTCTGGCTAACTAACTTGATTACGTGTTTACATTTCAGCTGTGCGCAAATAGTCGGTTGCTAGGTAACAGACACGACAGCTGATTGTCGACTTCAATGGCTCGTGATTACTTACGGTTTAAGCATTACCAGGGTACAACTCACTTCCTCTCCATATCACTACTGCAGAAGCGATGACAAAATGTTATAGTAGTGAACTATAAGGCTCAAACACTGAGCTACAACTGCTATAATGTAGTTTTCCTGCATTGCCGTGACAAACAGCGAGAATAAGAAGTGGACAGATGCACTGATTTAACTGTAAACAGAGCTAAAATGCTGTATGTGTGTGTTAGCCTTGTTTTTACTGCAGTCTGCTTCACATCAGTCTCTGTGTCTTTTGTACAACATGCCAGCGATTTCTGTAATATTTCTGTTTTTAAAATAAAGAAGAACTTTTATATGTAATATATGTAAAATAATTTATATGTAATGTAATTTTATATGCAGATTGATGGACTCCGTGTATATTAAGCTAGCTACGCTGGCTAGAAGCTATTGCTAACCAAACTAAATTGCCTGGCTAACATAAAGCAGCTTTTTCAAATGTCACAGCAGAACCGCGATGCTAACATACAAGTTAAGTTAGCTAGGAGTCGCGTTTTTGATTGAGCAGTGAAAGGTGGATGTTATCTGAAGTACTGCTTCAAAAATTGCCATGAAACTATAAGAATAATGCTGTTTGGCAGATCGCTAACATAGCTAGCCAGGTAGCTTTGAAATTTGCTACTCATATGAAGCTGGTGCTCCTCAAACTGATAATGGTAAGCTAGCTAATTAGCGACTGTAGCCTGCTAGCCTACCATAAGCTAAAACAGAGTTTAAACGGGGTCTGTCAAATAGACTTTACATGTAAAAGTTTTGGTTTGTGTTTATGTCACAGAAGTCGCTGGCATCCTGTAGCTAAATGTGTCACAGAACCTGTTCCACCTTAGCCTGCTGGTGCCAGCAGCTAATGAAAGCTAGCTTCCTTGCTTGGGCTTCTAGCATAGCTAGCTAGCTACAGGTAAACAACGTCTACCAAATTTATACTATATATAAAAGTTCTTCTTTCTTTTGAAAACAGAAATATTACAGAAACCGCTGGTGTGTTGTGCAAAGCCAGAGAGACTGCTTGATGTGAGCAGCTGCAGCAGCACTAAGCAGGGCTACACCACATACACAGCATTTTAGCTCAGTTTAAGTTAAATCAGTGCTTCCATTCACTTCCTATTCTCACGTTTTGTCACGTTAGTGCACGAAAACTAACATATGTCTGTTGTAGCTCAGTATTTGAGCATTATAGTTCACTACTACAACATTTTGTCATCACTTCTGCAGTAGTTGTGTGGAGCAGAAGTTAGTTTTACCCTTTTAACGCTTAAACTGGAAGTAATCGCGACTCTTTGTGAAAAGGACCCATCAAGAAAATCAAGATTTCCTAACTTAAGATAACATGCTGTAAGATAAGATTTCTAAATTAAGATAAGATTTGCTTCTGTAATACGAATTTGTAAAAAATCGTACCTTGAACTGTCAGTTAAGACAAAAAGATAGGAAGTTTCTGTAATACAGCCCCAGTTTTTTAAATAAACTGATCATGTGCATTTACTAGTGCACTTTAACAATCTGTATTTTTAAGAGTGTGTTTGTCGCTGTGTTTGATTTCACTGCAGAATTTTTGGTCTTCAAAGTGTAATCAGTTACTGTACATGCTGTTATTGAAAAGCCTTTATCTTAGCTTTGAGGTTCAATCAGATTTGATAATCAAACACACTCTAGAAAGACTGTGGCAATGATGTCCAAACCCTCCCTTTCACCTTTTTAATTTATTGTTGTTATTGCTAACTTTTTATCCCCCAATAACCACAGTGTACATCACCTTATGCATCATTTTCGATCACACAACCTCACAGAACTCAAATTTACCATAAATCCAGCATAGAGAGGCTGACTGAATGTGGTGTGGACTGTGTGTAGGAGGGTCATTGTGTCAGAGACGCTGTAGAAGGACAGAGTTCCTGCACTGTGATCCACATACACTCCTATTCTGGAGGATGATGAGGCTGAGAGCTCAGACTGAATGTTGTTGTGATAGAAAGAGAGAGAGGAAGGAGAACAACACAGACTCCAGGACTGATTGTTATGTCCAAACCTGCACTCGTCACCCCATCCTTTCCTGCTGATCCTTTTATATGAGACTGATATGTACACACATCCCCAAACCTCACTGCTCCACTCAACCTCCCAGTAACAGCGTCCACTCACACTCTCCTTACTCAACACCTGATACCAGTAGTCAAATCTCTCTGTATGATTAGAGTAACACTGGTTTTTCCCTCCATATGTCACCACTTTGTTCTTCTCCGATAGACTGAGGTTCTGATTTACTGTGTTGGGATCCAGAGTCAGCCGACAGAAATCTAACAAAGAAAATAAAAGAAATAATTATGAACACTGAATAAAATGCTGCTTTTAATTTACTTAATTTAAATGTGTTAATATGTTCCACAATAATACAATACATCAACAAAACCTGACAAAAGTAAGAAAAATTAACATTTGTAATTGTGTTGATGTAATAATATTTCTTTCACATTATGGCATGCGGTGTCCTGCCGGCTCTCGTGGCCGTCACTGGGGCCCGGAGAGAATTGCGAGTGAGTGGGGGATGGAGCGTGAATCCCGAACACCCTGCCAAGGGACGCGAGTGATGGCGGGAGGAAGATGTCATCCACCAGAGAGGATGATGTCGATGATCCCAAACTCTGCCCTCCCAGGCCTCGCCTCCTGGTCCATAGCGAGGCCGCTTCACTACATCTCACGTTCGATCCAGGCGGACGAGCTGCGGAGCAGGGGCGGTTTGGGTTGGGTGATGGGGGTATATGGCATGTGCCTATCCCCCGGGCCCCAATGATGGCTGCAATAGCCTGCAGGCAGGTGGGGCTCGAACTCCGAGCGAGGATCAAGCCCCGCTAGGACAGTGAATAGGGGAAGGAGCACGTATGCTGAACACCGCCAAGGGACGCAAGTAATGGCAGGAGTAGGATGTCAGCCACCAGAAAGGGGATGAAGACAATGACAGCCACGAGAGGCATGAAGGCAGGATCCCGAACTCTGCTGCCGAGGCCACTTCACTACACCTCATGTTCAATCCAGGCAGACGAGCGGCGGAGCGGGGGCGGTGATGGGGAGGCGGAACTACAAGCTCTCTTTCCCTGGTCTAGAGCCAGCTGATGCTGATATGGCTGGCAGCGTGAGTGTCTTTAAGACAGCAGAAAGGGAACAGAGAGAGGAGAGAGGGACACGCAGCAGCTGACTGAAGAGCTAAACAGCTTAATTTCAAAAGGACTGAAAAGTCTAGTTGGAAGCCACTGAAAAGTGGGCAGCTTAGCTTTGCATTTGGTTTGTTTCAGTTTCATTTGTTGAGTTGTTGGAAGGGAAAATAAATGAACTGCTATGAACCCTGCCACCAGCGTTCTCCTTGGGCCCGGGGAAGCACATGTAACACATGGTAGATTTAAATCAAGTAAAGTTTTTTTGTTAGTTTTTGTTTTTGTCAGTGAAATTTTCAGTGAAATATTCATGGTTTTATTTTTTATTCACAGAAATTATTTATTTAAACAGAAACAGATTAGAAACTGTTTCCTTCCTTTCACATTTCTGTAGTTTTCGATTTTTGACACTTCCTAAATAACAATGAAATATAAAATATTCATATTTGTTGTGCTGCTGTGAGAGTGTGTGTGTTTGTTGTTGTTGTGTGTGTGGGTGTGTTTGTGTGAGTTTTACATACACTGCAGAAAATCTTCTCTGCTCTGTAGCTTTGAGTGCACAGCCATATCTGGTGGTAGCTCTGTGGAGAAAGAAACAAGAAGTGTGATAACGTGTATAATAAATTTTCAGAAAAAAAACTTGGAACTACAAAACCTTTGAAATATAAAGCCCTGTTAAAAAGAAATTCTCCTTCTATCCTTCTGTCTGTTTTATATGCATCGGCCTAGAGAAGGGCCAACGCACACAGACTGGGAAATCCAATGATAGTTTAGAGACAGCACACAAAAACACCAGCGTGACTGAACCAAACTGCTTTATTTACACAGTTCTAAGTGCAAAACAAAATGGGCGTACTTAGCCTTACTGTATAAAGAGTCTACTATGCTCAATCCATCCTTCACCATATTCTCCGCATGGGGGTGAATGCATGTGCAGTGTACACCAAAGGAATGTCAAACTCAGAATACTAAGTCAGAAGACAAACTAATCCTTTTGAAATTTGTCAAAAATTTCTTTCTGCTGACACACACCAAATCAGTCACCTTGCCAATGCCAGAGACAACAATGATTGGTAGAGTGAGCATATCGTCTGCAAAAGTTTGCAAAAATTGAGCCAAAGACAAATACAGTAATGCCACATTTTCGCTGTGAGAACAATCATGTGCAAACAATCATCATGTGCAAGAAATCATTTATAGAAGGAAATGGAGGCAATTTTTGGTGAATATACAGACTGTAGTTCAGTCTGTCAGGCTGTGGGGGTGGACTGCATTGCTCTGGTGGTGGAGTGCACTCTGGCACTGCATGACAAAGCCTCTGAACAGCCGTGGGAGATGTGTAAGACACTGGACTTGAGAGAGGTGGCCCTCTACAGGCAGCAGAGATCCCTCAGTGGGGCCGAAGAGTTGTGGCAACTAGTAGTCCCTACCTCTCGTCACCAACAGGTGTTGCACCTCATCTACGGGGCAGCAGGAGTAGGTCAAAGACATAGAGGTGGCTAGGAGCCAGAGTCTTCTGGCTAGGGAGCAATGCAGACTGGTTCTGTAAGAGGTGTAACATCTGCACGGTCAAAAAGTGCCCTCTGGAACAGTCCTGCACACCCATGTAACAGCTTCTTTCTGGGATCCCGTGAAGTGAATAGCCATAAACATACTGGGCCTATTCCCCATTATAGAGAAAGATAACTGGTAACCATGGATTATTTTACTAAGTACCCTGTGGTTTATGCAGTCCCCAGTCAGGAGGCCTCCACCATCACGGACTGGCTCGTGGAGAGGATCCATTAGTTACGAGGATTGGATTTTGAACACATGGCTTGTCCAGAAGCTCTGTTATGGCTTGGGGTGCACAAGATGCAAACCACACCCTTGAGATTGCAGAGTGATGGACTAGTGGAACAGTTTATCTGTATGCTCCCAACACAGCCTCACAGGTGGACCAGCAACAGTACGACTGGGATGAGCACTTGCCCCTATTGCTCTTTGCCTGCCACATGGCCATGCAAGATTCACAGGCGATCAACTACTGGGAGACTACATTCCAGATTAGGTGGTGGCCCTACAGCAGAAGATGGCGGTCCAACAGTTGGTCAGAGAGCAACTGGCTCAGGCAGGTTTTTGATAGAAGCAGAACAATGACCTGTGGTTTAAAGGCCAAGAGAGTATTCAATCTTGTAAAGGTATTCAATCCGCACTGCTGGTAAGGCCATTGCCCCGAGCTGGACAGTGATTGGATGAGGCTCTGTCTAGTGATAGAAAGAAAGTCAAATGTGGTGTATCGGGTGGGCACTAAAACCCAGTGCCACATGATGTTGTATTGGGCCTGCCAGGCCCCAAATCTGAAGGATTGAGCAGGATGCCCTAGATCTCGGGCAGGGACGCAGGACGACTATGACCTCCCTCCAACAGAGTGGACAGGCCGGAAGTGGGGTCGCTGCTCTTGGACAAAGGAAGGTGGGGTAATGTGGTGTCAGTATATGCCTGGGTTTTATTTGGTTAAAAATAAATGAATAGCCTGATATTTTAAGGTTTGTATTAGCAAATATTGGGCTATTCTGCTAGTTAGGGACTGCTATGTTCTGTCTCATGCAAGAACTTTTATTCCGAAGGGCTAGGTACCCCTGGTGTTTGTGTTTTTGTAGAAGTTTCGAGAGGACGTGGCTAAGCTATTTGAGCTAGGTTCTGTTCTGAGTAAGAACTAAGCATAGAGCTTTTTTAGGGAAGGCCTTGATTATTTCAGCAAAACAATGCTAAACCACATTCTGCATGCAAGTTGCTTCGTATTAAAAGAGTCTGGGCGCTGGGCTCTATATACACCAACAGCAGAGCAAGAGAAATGAAAATGGCAGACTATACAGAAATGTACCATACCACACTGTGAATGGGATACCATACCCTTTTGAAGGAATGGTCACAGTTCATCTTTAAATGTGGCTGATCTTGGCTTCCTATTTGCCAGCTTCATGATCTAATGATCTATTCCACCTTAAATGCTACAGCTTGTACAGGCACCAGAATTTAACTTTGGCACCATTTAAGGTGGAACAGAAAATTCACAAAACCATTTGGCAAATAGAAATTCAATTTCGAAGAACTTTAATTTAAATTGCTAGTTTACTCTGCGCATTTCAGTCTGGACACTTTGTCAAACCTTGGACAATATCGAGCAGCTTCTCTAAGGCTGAGGAGAGGGTCAGTTCTAGCTTTATTAGCATCACGACCACAAGTGAACATTTAAACATTAAATTGCATCATATGCATCATGAATAGAGGCAGCAATAAGAACAAAAACTTTTATGACTCACTCATACTGCTAAGACTTTGTTCATCATCAGAAGAGCTCCTTTCATTATACAAAGATATGTTACTGAATTCCTCCTTGCAGAATTCCTCTAGCCTCTCTTTCAGATCAGAGAGAGATTTCCTCAGTCCGTCAAATGAGAGACGTTGAAGGAGAGTGAGGCTGTGTGAGTCCTCAGATGCAGAAGAGACACAGAGAGACTGGAATCTCTACAGAGAGAAAGAAATGTAATGCAGTAAGATAAAGTTATAAGACTATAATGCCTTAAAGAGGCTGCCACCTTGTTTCAGTTTAAGTTACCCTTTATTAATCCCACAACGGGGAAATTTACCTCTGCATTTAACCCATATGTGCAGTGCAACACCCACATACACACTAGTAAACACACACACTAGGGGGCAGTGAGCACGGTGGGCAGCCATATCCACAGTGCCTGGGGAGCAGTTGGGGGGTTAGGTGCCATGCTCAAGGGGACTTTAATCATATCCTATCAACACAGGGGATTGAACTGGCAACCTTCCGGTCACAAGGCTGGTTCCCCAACCCTTATGTTTTGTGGTTAGCTACTTTTTTATAGGGGTTGGAAAAATATTTGGTTCCTTTATTCATCGCAATTCTCCTTTAAAAGATTCTGTGATTCACAAGACGTAATAATCAGACTTTTATAGAGTCATTGTACATATCTTTAAAATACTAATTCTAACCCTGCTGTGGTAGGGTTGTTTACATTGCAGTTCCACAGTTCTGATAAAAGAGATTCATTTTACTGGCTTTAAATTGTTTAATTTATGGTGAATTGTATATTTTTACTGATATAAATAGTTAACAATGATCAAGTCACAACATCCAATTTATTTAGTTGTATTTAATATTTGCTATTTGCAACTGAGTTTACAGCTGCTATAATGAACCTTAGAATTATTTTAGAAATAATTAGCCGGAGAAACAGGTCCTTCAGTAGATCAGACAGTGCTGGTTACCTGGAGGAAATGGATGTGATCCTCTGTGTGTGAAAGCTGCTCCAGCTCAGTGTCTCTCCTCTTTAGATCAGCAAACTCCCGCTGCAGTTGCTCCAGGAGTTCTTCAGGTCGACTCAGTTCAGCCTCCTCCTGAGCTCTGATCAGCTCTGTTACCTCAGAGCGCTTTTTCTCAATGGAGCGGATCAGCTCAGTAAAGATCCTCTCACTGTCCTCCACTGCTGCCTGTGCAGAGCTCTGTTACAACACACACACAAGATGGAGCTCCATTTACACACCAGCTATCATTCACTCTCTCACTGGGACTCTAGATGACTCACTGTCCACTTTGTGGCTCTGTAGGATCTCTAAGTGTCCAACACTGGACTCCTCACTGTCTGACTGCAGGAGAGTCTGACTGAGCTGTGAAACAGCTGCTCCAGCAGATCTCTGCTCAGTACTCACCTTAAGAGTCTTCACAGCCTGTTTCACCTCCTGCAGCTTCTTCTCTTTCTCCTGGAGTCTCTGCTGAGATTTCCTCTGCAGCTCCTTCAGCTGATTCTGAGGAGAAATTTCTTTTACTTTCTGGTTCATATTGACAACATCTGAAGAGTTCAAGTTCACTCTTGTTCTACATGTGAGCACAACAAAGCTGTAAATATGCTGAAAGACGGGCGTTGGCTGGTCAAAGGTTTGCTGACCTGTTCAACTAGTTTATTACATTAAATAATGTCAGGTTTATTTAACACTTTTGGACCCAACATTGCAAACATTTTCAAAATCATTATCCCATAAACTGATCATATGTGTAATTAAGTAACAGATTAGAAATACAAACAGCATGAAGTGAGTGTAAAACTTCTCACCTGTTTGTCTTTTCTTTCTGCTACAACTGCAACCGTATCGTGGCCCATGTGTTCATCCATCGTACACAAATAACATACAAACTGCTGGTCAGTATGACAGTAGATCTCGATCAGTTTATCATGTTCAGAGCAGATCTTCACTGGTAGCTGTTTGGAGGCTTCGACCAGCTTGTGTTTTTTCAAGCCAGGAACATTATAGTGAGGTTTAAGATGAGTTTCACAAAAAGAGGCCTGACACACCAAACAGGACTTGGTGGCTTTATGTTGTCTCCCAGTGCAGAAATCACACTCCACATCTCCAGGTCCAGCGTAACAGTGAGCAGGAGGAGCAGTTTGGAGTTTCTTCTTCACTTCGTCCACCACTTCAGCCAGCATGTTGTTTCTGCGTAGAACAGGCCTTGGAGTGAAGGTCTCTCTGCACTGGGGGCAGCTGTAGACCCCCCTCTGATCACCCTGATCCCAGCAGCCATTAATACACACCATACAGAAACTGTGTCCACAGGGAACAGTCACTGGATCCTTCAGCAGATCCAGACAGACTGGACAGCTGAACTGGTCCTGACCTACTGAAATACTGGCCTCTGCCATTTTCCTGCACTCACAGTCTGAGAGACAGCAGCTCTCTGAGATCAGTGCCGCTTACTCTAAAATAAGGGAGCGGCAGAGTGGGAGTGGCTACATGTGGAAGGTTGTGATTGGGCAGAGCACTCAATGAATATTTTACAACTAAAAGCTCAGTGGCCTTTATCCATTAAAGTGCAAATTGGAGCAAATGCAGTGAGGAACAAAGTACTCTGTTTCTGCTTTGTGAAACTGTCGCACTACCACAGTCAGTTAAAGGGGCCACTTCCTATTTCTACCACTATACCAAAATCATAATAGTTAAACACTAAAGGGAACATGCAAGAGAATCCTCATTTAACGAGCGTGAACAGAACTAAATGACAAAAAAACATTAATTAAATATTCTTCTAAGGCTTCAGACAAAAATTCCTCAGATTTTGTAAAGTAAAAGAAAATATTACAAAAATCAAAAATCATTTAAAACTTTCCAGCATCTTTGCTTTTTCTGTATTTCTGCATTTGTTGAAGTGCTCAGCTCACTGAAAAGTAAAGAAGTTTACACTAACTGATGACTTAAAAGTACATTATGTACTTAGAATACTGTTTTAAAATATAAGTGCTGAAATATTTTATGCTGGTCTGTGTTGATAAAACACTTTTGTCTAAAAAGGACTAATCACTCACAATTCACAGTTTCGTTTAACAGCTCAGGAGCCTATTCATTTTGGACTCTCTCCTTCTAGTGTCTGACCAACCAAGCTGTGGTAGAGTGGACTCAAAGTGGCCTGGAGGTTATCATGTTGGCATGTTTAGAAGTTCGAGCAGACGGCTGGTTAAAGTAAAGCTTAAAGTCAACCTGAATTAGAAAACATTAACTATCCGAGTTGATAGGTAGTGCTGGTGCGAGAGTGCATTGTTGAAGCCATGTACAATGTGACTGAAAAGCAATCCTCTTCAACACATTTCAAAATTTGCAAAAATAATAGACTATAAATAGTATGTTTAAGTTGAATGGCTAATTTTTGCTCAGCACTGTGGCTGAAATTATCATTCTCAAACTGTTTACTCTGCTCAGAAAACATTCTTTTAATATTGCAAAATAATTTGATAACCTGTTTGTTATTTTTTCTTTGGCATACTTGTCTGATAGTAGAACTGGAAATAATAAAATGTGAATATGTGAATAAGATCTCAGTTTTATTGTCTAATTTCTAATGACACCATTCAAACCAAACTGTAGCTAAGACATTTCTCTTCAACCTGGCTTTTAGACATCTTTAGGGGGCTTTTAGACAATGGCTGTGTCAGAAAAGGCTACTATATACTGCTTGCGTAAAAGTCGCCACTTGTTCCCAAAAGTAGTACGCAGTATATGACCAACATGAATTTCCCCAGTACGCCAAAGACACCTTGATGCTTCCTCTCTCCTCTCGCTCTGTCACCTGTCAGTGCTGTCAGCGCTGAGTGACCAGCTGGAGGGCTAACATTCAAGAAAATCAATCGGCCTTAAAAACAGATAGTCTGTTTATACTTACCGCTCAGTAGAGGGACCGAAGATCTGCCACAGATCTATGTCTAAAGATTTCAATTCACCTTTAATAATTACACACTCACAGTGTTCAAACTGAATCCTCCCATCTTTTTACTGTAAGGATTTATGAGGGTGCATTTTTCATGTTCATCATTATTTTCCATTTTAATTGGTGATATTGATAAACTGCAAAATTATCAGGTTCTTAAACTACTACTTTTACGCTCAAAGTTACACACAGCAAGATTTGGCCGCTCAAATTCAAACAGAAAAGGCTCATTTTAACTAGCCAGTGAGCACACTAGCAATGAGCTAGCTAGCTAGCTAGCTAATCAAGGTAAAGTAACCGCTAGTGGGCGCATTAGCAAGCAAGATAGGTTAGCTAACCGAGTAAAAGCAACACGTTTGCAACGTTCATTCCAGCTCACTGTTCACTACTATCACTATCACTAACGTATAACAGCCCAAACTGACACAATTATTAACATTAACACCAGTTAGTTAGACATTGTAGCTAGCCAGGCAGCTAAATGCAAATACTGTTAGTCAAAGTAGCTGTCAGCGTCGTCACGCCCCATAGCTAACTATACAGGCATAGTTTACCTCAGAGGAGATGAATGGAGAAATGTCCATATTTCTAGGCTGGACAAGAAGGCAACACATGATACAACTGCCGGTTTTGGTACTCTGTGAGGAAAACATAGCTTGTATTTCAACTCAGTCGTGGTTTCCCTCCACAGAAAGTTTCAGTCTCTCGTCCTCTATCGTCCCGTTAAATGGTAGACTGTAGTGAATGGGAGTCGATTCCGAAAGAATCGATTCTTCGGCTCCAACACGTCTGGGAGTCGGAGTCGACTCCTGGCCAATGATTCTAAGAGTCGAAATGCTTGGAGTCGAGTTTGTTCATTAAGGTAACTGCTACACTACTTAAGGTGTACCGAAAAAAGTAAAATAAGAAGCGAGTGAATACGAAGCCGACTTCAGCTTCTTGTGGTATGGTAGGAATACGGTGGTTCACTAATCGGCCAGTAGAGGTCAGCAGAGGTGTTCTATAGTGGTAAAAGGATAAGCTTTTCTGTTGAATGACATAGTGACTCATAGAGAAACACACACTTCTCCTTTGCTTTTGAGTTGATTCCCAGCTGCCTCAGTAAATCATTAAAACTCAAAGAACCTGAAGCCCATGTGTTCCTGGAGTCACTACAGCAACAGTAATTGAGCAGCAGTACAACATGCTTATAGCTTATTGGTTTATTTATCAAGTCTACCTATCTTATAGGTCTACTATACAGACTGCTGTCCAAAAAATAGACAAAAACCAACATCTTTTATCTAAAAATCAACATCTTTTATCTAAATGGGGTGGTGAAATTTTGGGGAGGCATCTCACCCTTTAAAACAATGCATGTTGTGGACATCATGACCTCTGGTTCCTACCACCACCACTGTGAAGAAGAGTTAACAAAAAAACATTTCACACCAAACCCCTCTGTTTACATCTTGGCAGATTAATAATGTAAAAATGAAAAAATGAATGGTGAAATTTCCTTTTAACAACATGGTTTGAGGCAGGCGTGAGGTGATATAGGCATGCACGATGCTAATTGGTGGGGTATCATTTTCCATTAGGTGTTAGCTACATTAGCCTCTGCAGAACTATCGCTTTAATGCATTTGCCAACAAAAGACCTGAGTTTTAACAATAAAGGGCAACATCCAAGAGGTGGGACTTGTTGATGTAAAGCTGTCCTCTGCTGGACATTAGTATGGAAAAAAGTTTTGACACCCTTGGTCAAATGATGCGTTGTTGATTTTTTACGTAAAAACAAGTTAACACATCGTCTATAGAGAAAACAATGCATGTTTATTGTTTATTTGTTGAATTTACAAAACAAAACAAAATGTGGCAAAAGTTTTGGCAAATTTAATATTTTATTTATTAGCAAATAAATGCAGTAAAATTAGCAGAAAACTGCCATATATAGCACCAAGAAAATAACACAGTATTGAGAAAATAATGCTTTATTGCATAATAGGCAAGTGTGACAGTTTCGTACATAGTTGTTTGGAAAAAAAGAAGACAATACACTGGCAAAGCATATACAGAAGGTATGTACACAATTAAGTAGAAGGTTGGAAATGGAATTTGGTATTTAATAACACGAAGGAATGCGAGAAAGGCAGATACCTGCAGATAAGGAATGGAATGCCACACATAGCAAAAATACTGTCATCATAGAAACACTGCCATAAAAACACACTTATTACGAATACACAGCTAGCAGAAGCTTATAGTGTCCATGAATATACTTATATACAAGTAAATATAAAAAGCATGCATAGTTTTCTTTTATTTATGGTATTTAAAGGTACCAAGTCAAAACATATAACAAACATTCATATCAAATTAAGCTTGTCTGTAATGCAATGCAAAATACTACACAGACAGAGCTTAGTTTGCATCATTTTCATCTTAGCATATTATAAAATCCTTATAAAAAGAGAATCTGAAATATATCGACTCAGAAGCATGGAAGAACCCACTCTTTGGTTCTGAGAGATTTTGATTGGTTCAGCCTTCAGATCTGATTTCACTGTGGGGTGAAATCCATGTAGGAGCAGAGTGGGTCGATCCAGAACTTCAGTACACTCTTATAGATTCAGGTGCCCAAAGGGTTCTTTGGAGTGATGCCGTAGAAGAACTATTTTTGGCTCCTGAAAGAACCTTTGAATGTATAGTTCTTCCATTTTTCAACCATTATCCACCACATCTGTGGTGTTTAGTCACTTATCACAGACAGGTGACTTAGTAAACCAGCAGGAAACTGACTCTGAGTCAGCATTATTCCTGCTGTTTTCTAAGAACAGGGAAATGTGTTGAAATTACTGTCTGTGGTCATGAACTGTACGCTTTAGATAAGGCAGACAAGCCTTAGACTGAAATACACCAGAACATTCCTTTAAAGAACCATCCACTGAGAGGTTCTTTAAGGAATCCAAATGTGTTTCTTCTATGATTTCGCTCCAAAGAACCCTTTCTGCACTTTTATATTAAAGAGTTTAGGGTCAGTAAGGCACTAATACACTGGCTGACTAAGTAGGGCACTTAACTAATGCACTGCAAAGGGAACGTATAGTTATTTGGAATGCGGCTCAAGGGAGTCACTTTGACCCCCTTTGCACAGGATTTTTACACAAACAAAAAAATGAAGAAAGGAAAAAGAAAATAAAAATGCACTGCTTTCAATGCTCTCATCAGTTTAACTTCACTGGACAAGCTATCGGCAGAACTGGCTTTGTCCACACATGAATATGGTCCACTTAGATTATCTATAAACAGCTCTGAATGATTACAAATGTAATGGCTACATGATTTGGTCATCTAACAAAGCAGACGACTCAGAATGGTGCTGGTGTGCCGATCAGAATGCCCGTTTAGATGGCCTGTATAAACTGTGGGCCACAGAGGAGACATAATTAGCATTAGCATTAGCATACAGTGGCAGTATCACTGCCATAATGGCAAATCATCAGTCTTGAGTTATGATCTATAGTGCTACACATTTAGTGTTTACACTGAACGCCTTACTTTCTTAGATAGGTTGTGTGAAACAGGTGAAAACTGATTATTCTTTATTTTTTTTTGCAATTAAATTAATTTAGCACCAACAAACACACGTTTCTTGCTCATCTAGTTTGACCAAAGATGCCGGCAGTGCTGTACTCTAGTACAGAGGTCTTCAACTCTACACTTTGTATCCACAATCCGGTCCTGGATTTTGTAACTACATTGATTGTTGTTAAAGGGCTCATGGAAAGCTGACTTTTGCTCACTTCACAGAAGTAAAGGGTTTGATTCAGTATGTAAACATGGAAAAAAACCTTTAAAACTTTCTCCATTCCATACAGTCCATATACAGTCCACTCACACTTAGATTCTACCAGTGTCCAGCCTGGACTGCTTTTTGAGTGAGGTACAATACATGAGAGTTGAGATAGAAAATTGCACAAATTAAATAGAAACTGTCATTTT
Organism: Colossoma macropomum; assembly: GCF_904425465.1. Classification (NCBI taxonomy): domain Eukaryota; kingdom Metazoa; phylum Chordata; class Actinopteri; order Characiformes; family Serrasalmidae; genus Colossoma; species Colossoma macropomum. The sequence continues at coordinate 432,272 of NW_023494827.1, read as the reverse complement.
TTTATTAAGCTCTTATTGTCATGTGCTGCTTTTACATTTTATTTTATTCACCAATTAATAATAGACAATAAAAGTTCTAGATAAATCGGATGATTTGACCTGATTTCCTTAAGACATTTGCTGTAGTAGTTTGTGTATTGGCAATTTTGTTTTAGTTAGGGCCCCAAGTTCTCAAAAAACTGGCAAGGGGGCCTCCTGAGAAAAAACGCTGGAATACCTCTGTTCTAAGGGCATAAACAGAGGTTGGAATGTGGGCATGTAAAAATGAATAATGTCTGTTTTTGGCACATTAACCCACACAAACGCCATACATGGATCACAGAGAAAACATGAAAATGTTTGAAGTGTAGACCATTAATTACAAAATCTAGGACCGGAAGCTGGACTCAAAGTCTGGATTGGACCTTTGCTCTCATTTAGCAGGAAAAGATCACGCTTTTTAGCTGTTTTCTAAATGCTAGGCTGCAGTCCAGGTGGGCTGCATTTCTAGACCACAACGTCACTGAAGACTGTTCCAGTCAGAGGCATCTGTCAAACATAGCCAAGAAATGCAGCCAGCATTCTGACAGTTTTCAAGGACGCTACTACAGTGTCCTTCATGGCCTGCTGTCAGCCATAATTCATACGCTTCAGACCCAAAGAATGTTCAAGAGAAATGCTACACATTGTAAAAAAAAGGCCAGTAAAATGTACAGTAAAACATACAGTACACTATTTCTTTAGTAAATTGAATATAATTGAATTTAACTGCCCACAAATGAATGTTTTGCTTGCTAGCTTACTGTCATTATCATCAACAGAAATGTCTCCATCAAATTCCGGGCACTTGGTGAACTCCTTTCCAATGACATGACGAAGTGGCCTTTACACGTACTACAAACGAGTAACAGCGATAACACTGAGCAGATTTGAACTGTTTGACACTCTTAATGCAACACAGCTGACTGAACTGATGAACCTTCAGGGGCTTCTGAATTAGAACTGATCAGAGCTCATAGACTGATTTGATCTGAGAGTAAGTGCACACTGTAGCTCACCTCTGTGCACATTCAGACACTGGAGCATACTGAGCACATCAACTGGGAACATCTCTGGCCTTCCATTCAAACAACTGGCCTTTTAATATCATCCCATTTCCTGTCCTTTCTTAGCTACTGTACCATGCTACAAAAGTGACCACAGTATGGAATAAAGGGACAAATGCTTTTCATATACTAGTGGTCCATTCATTGTTTTGAAATATTAAAAAAAAAAAAAAGCTGACTACAGGGTGCCGTGTACTCCTTAGGAACAAACATAGTTCATGACAGTAAAAGTGAAGTAGCTTAGGAAGAGCTGCATATCGCTGTTGTCGGAAGAAAACCCCGTATCTCCAAAACTTTACAGGAGAAGGAAAAAACATACTTTACTTTTAATGTAAGTCAATGGGACCAGACGTCTTTCCAAGTCATTTTCGTCCGTTTCTTTTGGTCCGTTCATCATGACATTTACACATAATATAAACGACAACAGGCATTTTCAAATTATGATAACTGAAAAACAACAAAAATGGAGATATGAGGTTTTCTTCTGACAGCAGCGATATGCTCTTAAAGGAACACTCCAACGTTTTTCAACCTGATCTCTATCTGCCGCATCAGTAGCAGACGGTCAGTTACCACAGACAATCATTTCAAACAAGGTACTCTGTAAAGAAAATGCATAGATTCAAAACACACTTATAATAGGAGTCAATGGGCAGATGCTGAAGCAGTGTCTCTCTGGCTTCCATTGTAAGTGTGGTTTAAATCAAAAGCTCTTGTTTTCTTTTCTAAATAGGGGAGACTAGGGTTGGCACAGTGTTCATTTATGGGTCTGTAGGGGGCACTCTAACAAAGATGTAACATAAAAATGATTGCCCTCTTGACCAAGATTCATTACTTGTTAAGCTAGGGGTAACGTTTTGATTCTTTTCTGTTGAAAGAGCAAAATAATGTCTCCCTGAGCAAAAACATACAGAAATGCTTTAAAGATATTGAAAATATATTATTTTTACGTAGTAGAAATGGCAATCACTTAGAGTTTGATACATGATTTAAAAGCCAATGATACATAATGCTAGCTAGTGAATATGAAGTGTATAAAGGGTGGTGTCCTGATGGATTTTGGTTGGCACATATTTCAGCCTTGTCAGACTTGTCAAACATACAATAATTGATATTACACACTGCACACATAATAAATAGCTACACTCTCAAGGGTTTGTTAAGGGTTCTTTAGTAGACATATAGAACCACGAACACTCAAAGAACCATTTGCATGCTTAAAGCATTGGCACAGTGAAATGGTTCTTCAGATGGATGAAGAGTGTGTTATATATGGCTCTATAGTACCAAAAAGGGTTCTGATATTGTTTTGATGCCAAGCTTGTAACAATAATAACCTTTTTTTGGTTCTATATACAAAAAGATTTACATGCAACACATCCAGCATCAATCCAAAGAACAATTTCACCATTCAAAGAGCCATTTAGGCATGCAACTGGTTCTTTGAGTGTTCTTGGTTCTACACAGAACCACTGTCTTTGCAAAAGAACCCTTGAAGAGTGTAACACAACTTGACAGTTCTGTACTACATCACTGTGTACATTAAACTTACAATAAATCTGTTCTTACATCTAAATTTTACTCCTTTTTTCATCTGAAACATTTTTAAAACTTCAGTTGTATTTCAACTTACGTTTCATTTTAACAAGACAATGTTTCATTCATTAAATAGAAAAAAACAATATTGTGTATAATGAACTGTAGCACTTTAATATAGACTTACAAAAGAGGAAAGGTTTTAAATGGGTAAAGTGGTTTAGTTGCTGTTCTTACTGTCCTTTTATGCAGTTCAAGCCAATAATAAAATAAATGAAACATTATTTAACTGATAAAAAAAAAAAAAATACGTTATTTGGTTTACATTTGTGGTTTGGTTTAAATATAAAGTTCAGATTTGTTGCCTTGTTTTATGAAACTGTAGCTTTAAAGCTTTTTAAAGTTGCCAACCATCCCAATAACACCTGAAAATGTCTGTATTTTTAGCTTAGATGTTTGAAGATTTGCTGCTAGTTAGCTTATCCTGTATGGTAAGCCTGAAATATATGGCACAGAGTGACACCTGTGCCAACCATCCCCGCTCTACCCTGCAGTAAAATGTGTGGTAAAGTGACTGTACACAACATAAGTGGCAGATCAGGCTGAAAAACACAGAACATTTTCTATAACTGGGGTAGCTTAAAATTAAATGTACAATGGAATGAAAAGTCATTAAGTCTAACACATCCTACGCTTTGGCCTCTGTGTATAAAAATTATTATAATTTTTTTTTATCATTACTGAACACAGAGAGACAAAAGAGAGACCGAGAGAGAGACACACACAAATGGAGAATAATAAATTAAAGTGAAAATTACAACAAATTAAAGCATTAAATATCGAAATGCTTGCATGAACGGCTATGTACAGCTTGAATATACTGTTTGTTCAGTTACATCTGGACATTCCAGAAAGGACAAAGGTAAGGGTTTAGTCTTAAAGGGGAATTCCAATGATGTTTCAAAATTTCAGCAAAATTCAACCAATGAAATGAGAAAAGTCAATGTAAATAAGTCATTTAGAGTGGTTTGGTGTGAAAATGTTTCTTTGCAGTGGCAATGATTATGATGTCTACAATGCAAATATAGCCATTTTATTTACTATACAAAATGACTGCTATTAAACATAGATACTGTCATTAATTGTACATATTTTAACCACGGGTTTGCTTACCACGGTTACTTTCCTGCACTTTATATTTACATAATACTGTATTTGGCACTTCTGATTAGATGCTAACTGCGTTTCACTGGCCCTGTACCTGTACTCTGCACAATGACAATAAAGTTGAATCTAATCTAATCTAATCTTGCATGTGTTTTAGGACAAAACCTTTTCAAAACTATTGCGAAACGATGATTCAAGCATCAAACAAAATATTCATAATCATTTCCTGTAATAACTCTCTGTGAGGGAGCTTTTAGAGGTATTAAACTCTTTAGACAGCTGGTTCCCATCACCACCATGGTGAACAAATGTGACGGTCAGCGGAGCACTTCACGTCAAACCACTTTGAATGACTTTGCAGAAATTTTGACAACTTTGAAATTTTGGTGGAATTCCCCTTTAGTAACACATCTCAATCACAGGCAGTTTCAGTGGACCCTGAATTGGTCGGGCTACTTCTACGTGTTGCAAATTCCACAAAACTGCCTCAGAAATAGAATAAATCACACAGTGTGATGTTACAACGACCTCTGCCTTCTGCTGTTTATAACAGCGGTTACATCTGATTATCTCGTTCATATTATTCTTACGCTTTTTAACGAAGTCCATCATTGTGCCGCCAATGTTGTAAATTATGTTTGAATATTCTCCCAATATATATAAATTTACCTGAAATTTTGCCAAAAATAAAAAAAAATAAATAACACTGGATTAAAATGAACGATACAAAGATTTTTCATTGTGCTGACACAATGATGGACCTTAAAGGCTTTCTGAAATATGCAGAATTCAAATAAATGTACACTTCTGCTTTTTCACTACAGTTTACATGTTTGATTATTAAGAAAATCACACGTGAAATGTTCAAGATGCTTTCATTCAGGCAATTTTTTAAAAAGTTCTGTATTAAATTAGAAAAATGCCTCTTCAGGTTCTCTTGCTTTGCTTTGATTTGATTTGATTTTCACAAAGCAAGATCGTCCATATGTAACTCCCTATTTTAAAGAACAGCATAACATCAACAACTGGAAGAGTTCAACTCTGTTTTTCCGAAGTATCTCAGCTTGATGCCCGGCTGTTTATAGTGGTTGGACTTTGTTTAGGGATGCTTTTCCATAATGGCTGTATCAGTTCGGTTAGCCGGGCCTTTTTTCCAGGTGCCAACTATGAATGTTTATGCCAAAGTTTGGCCAGGGTGTCCAGACAGAGGCAATGGCGGGCAGATGACCGCAGCAGTAGCACCTGGATCGGGATGGGGCACCTGAACGTCACACATACACACACTTAGGTACACACTCACGCGCGGTCTGACTCAGATGAGTCTGGAGCTCTTGAGGAACTGGATCAGAACTTGATACACAAACTTGTACTGAGAGACCGTCTGGACCATCAGCATTCTCTGCTGCCTCAACCGGCCCAGCATTACAGGAACCTCCACTCTCTGAGAGAGAGAGAGAGACAGAGAGAGATACAGAGAGAGAGACAGAGAGAGATACAGAGAGAGAGAGAGAGAGATAATAAATAATTGCTGTGAAATCCTAGTTGGTTGCTATGTTATCACAAATGGTTGCTAAGGTGTTACTTTTGTATCCCAGGTGGTTGCTAAGATGTTGCTAAGGCATTGCTATGCAATCCTAGGTGGATGTTAAGGTGTTGCTATGTTATCCCAGGTGGTTCCTAAGATGTTGCTAGGCCATTACTATGCAATCCCAGGTGGTTGCTAAAATGTTGCTTTTGTAACCCAAGTGGTTCCTAAGATGTTGCTCGGCAACTGCTATACAATCCCAGGTGGTTGCTAAAATGTTGGTTTTGTATCCCAGGTGGTTGCTAAGATGTTGCTAAGGCATTGCTATGCAATCCTAGGTGGTTGCTAAGACGTTGCCAGGCAATTGCTATGCAATCCCAGATGGTTGCTAAGGAGTTGCTATTGTTTCCCAAGTGGTTGCTAAGATGTTGCTTTTGTATCCCAGGTGGTTGCTAAGATGTTGCTAGGCAACTGCTATGCAATCCCAGGTGGTTGCTAAGATGTTGCAAATGTGCTGCAATTCTCATTAGGTCAGCCTTGATCTAACTGACCCAATGTATTCACGTCTGGCCCCATGACTAGAACTAGACCTAGGACTGCTGCTCGCCCTCTCGGTCTGCAGATGGATGATGTTGGAACGAAAGTGAAAGCTAAACCGATAGTGTCCCTAGTGGTGGACGGTGATATTACCTCATTGTGCTCCAGGCAGCTGATCATGAGTTCAGTGAGAATGACCACACCGGTGCGGCCAACGCCTGCACTGCAGTGGACAACCACCGGCGGGTTTGGACTCTTCGACGTGTCCAGCATGCTGTTAGTGTGCCGACGCACTGACTGAATCTCCTCCAGGTATGCTGAGGTGAAGAAACCAAGGAAGAGTGGTCAGAACAGGTTACTGTTGGACACGGACCACCAATCTAGATGCAGATTATTGTTAATATAAATGTATTTAAGCCCAGTATCAAGCCTTATCAACCAATGATGTAGTAAGAAACACTAATATTGAAAAAATAGTTTGAATAAAATGAATTTAGTTCCACATTTCAGCTACAACTAATTCACAATATTTTACAAATTGTGTTAATTAATACAATTTTATAATTATTAACAAAAGTATTCCTTTGTCAATTTGCCAGCTTCTTATTAATTGCTAAGGAATTGCAGACAAAATTCAGTTTTATTAGCTAATTATGCGACAGTAACTAAACATCCATGTCAAACAAACATATAAACAAATAAATAAACAAACTCACAAAGGAAGCCCTGAACATATTCTGGGCAGCCATGTTCGGGCCAGTCGGTGTACTGCAGATGCCACACAGTCCGCTCCTGACCGGACAATAGGTGCTTGACCTTTAACCCTGTTGTTGCATAGCAACCCGAGTCTGTGCGGAACTTGGTGGTCACCTTGAACTTGCCATGTGTGGCAGAGTTGTGTTTGGAGCCCAATTTAGGCCAGTACCTGTGACTCTTAGAACGACCTCCCTCCTGCAAAGAGAGGTATCAGAAAAGAATATCATCAAACTTGCATTACAATATTTAATACATACATACATCTAAACCGCTTATCCTTCTGGGTCGCGGTGGGGTGCTGGAGCCTATCCCAGCTGTCGTTGGGCGCAAGGCTGGATACACCCTGGACAGGTTGCCAGTCCATCGCAGGGCAGACAGACAGACATACACATTCACTCACACCTAGGGGCAATTTAGCGTGTCCAATTAGCTTAACTGCATGTCTTTGGACTGTGGGCGGAAACCAGAGTACCCGGATGAAACCCACCCAGACACGGGGAGAACATGCAAACTCCACACAGACACGACCCTGGTCGCTGGCCGGGAATCGAACCCAGGCCATTCTCGCTGTGAGGCAACAGCGCTACCCACTGTGCCACTGTGCTGCCCATATTTAATACAGAATAAACATATACATATAATTATCAGGTAAAAATGGCTGCTTTATTGAATTCTTAAAGTAAAAATGCAAATGCAGTATATACACGAGTACCACACACACACACACACACATACTCTCATTGACCATACCTCCTCTGCTGTAACCATGGCAATGACATTGACCCCTTGCTCCCAGACCATCTGCCAGAAATCGTGGGAAGTGTTGGGAAGAGGCCCTTGCGTGGCAATGTAGTGCCACTCCTCCCCTCTGATCATCATCTACACACGTACACACACACAAACACAAACAGGAGGATGATTAAGTCATCATCCACTAGATGGCAGCATCATCTCATCTTACATCCAATAATTACTTTGGGTCAATATACCTTTGTGGTGGCAAATGGTGTGAAACTGAGCTCAAAATAAAAACAAACTACAGAAAAATGATGTGTGTCTCTGTTCTGTTCACAGATTAACCAATGAAACAATAATATAACAATAATACAGACACTAAGGCCCAAGCCCATTTCTTCTTTTTACCCCTACTCCTTGTTTTCGAGTGTCACCCTAACCCCTTGGAACGGAGTTACAATGGGTAGTGGCTGAAATCCCCAATGAAAATCATGAAAATCATATTCTTTGAAAGAGGGGTATAAGACAATTATTTATTATAGCCCACTGCTAATTCTTTGGTGATATGAAGCTGAAGTCAGATATTCACCAGCTTCTTGTTCGAATTTTCCTGTTCCACCTTAAATGGTGCAGCAGTCAGAGCCGGTTTCTCTGCAGCAGTTACATTCTGGCGCTTCAGGCGTCAGAACGGCTGGACTATTTAAGGTGGAACAGGAAAGTTAGCTAGCTAGCTACCAAAACATTAGCATGCTATTAGCGATTTTTTATGCTTGTTATGAAGAAAGCGACCATAATACATTGAAACGTCATTAAACTAAGACAATACAATGATTATCGTAATTTTTTAACGAAGAAAATTCTCACATTTGTGGGTTTCTTGGTCGCTCGCGCAGCCATCTTTCTGGTTTCTCTTTTTTTTCTCGTAACACTCTGTTTGGAGCGAGCCTCTGAAAAACCTCCGTTTGGAGGGCCATGTAGTCCTAACACTTCACCCTCCCCCTCTATCTCAACAAAAATTGGGACACCCTAACCCTAGACATGAACACGCAAAACAGAGGGCTAAGGGCTAAGTGGTAGGGGCGAGGGGTGAAATGGGATTGGGCCTAAGTCTTCCTTTTTTAGTGATTTTTAGTTATGCTGTGCAGGAAAAACAGCATGTCACGTTTTTTTATTGTTATTTTAATGTGAAGTAAATATTATTTCACATAATAATTTTAAATATGTAATTTTACTTTGTCTCAAGATTTTTGTGAGAAAACATGCAATGCCTTTCAAAAAAAAAAAACAAAGAAGAAAAATTACTTGTATTACTTGTATGGATATCTCAAGGGAAGAAAGGGTATCACTTCACAGTAAGGCTACACTTATAAAGCATTTATGAATGGTTTGTTATTAATGGTAATTTATTAGGTCATAAACACCCTATAATCACTAATAAGCAGCTATATCTCATACATGAAAATTGAGGTGTTACATGTGACGAATATGCAAATGGGACAGGTTTAATGCTGACTGATGGAAAGGACAAAGAAAGATACATTCGTGTGCAAAAGTTAGGGCACCCCCAGTCAAATAACCTTTTTTGTTCTGTTGATTTCCTAAGTGAAAATAATAAAGCATCACACTTAAATAGGGCATTGTTCTATGAATTTTAGTGCACAATTTCTATTTATTTGTTGAGTTTGAGTTCAACAAATGACAAAGAATTATTAGTTTACCAAATGATATATAATATAAAGTGTACCATAACTTTTGCCCAGGCCACATTTTAGGATTTATGTTAAATTCAGCAGCAAATATGCATTAGAATGTGCAGAAGTGTGTCTCTGTAGAGGGTGTCTTCACTTACTTTTACTTAGACAATCAACAAAACATGTCATTTGACTTTTGCACACCACTGTAAATAACCAGAAAAATCTGAGGTTTAATGGTATAGATGAATGTGGGTTCACTATTTGGCAAGACGCGTAGTCAGTGGACTATATTGGTTAGTGGTGTTACAACTTTACTGATGTTATTAAATGTAACAGACCATAGTTAAACTTGAATTAAGTTACATATTAACATTCATAGCCCATTTGTCACCACAGTAGTAGAACGACCTCTTCACTTTATAGTTCAGTGCACAGCTTCAAACCAGCTTCAATGGTGGTATACATACCACTCTATTATTATTGTCTTAAGTAATAATATATCAGTACACCGATCAGGCATAACATTATGACCACCTCATTGCTTCTACGCTCATTGTCCATTTTATCAGCTCCACTTACTATATAGGTGCACTTTGTAGCTCTACAATTACAGACTGTAGTCCATCTGTTTCTCTGCATACTTTGTTAGCCCCCTTTTACCCTGTTCTTCAGTGGTCAGGACCCCCATGGACCCTCACAGAGCAGGTACTATTTGGGTGGTGGATCATTCTCAGCACTGCAGTAACACTGACATGGTGGTGGTGTGTTAGTGTGTGTTGCGCTGGTCTGAGTGGATCAGACACAGCAGTGCTGCTGGAGTTTTTAAACACCTCAGTGTCACTGCTGGACTGAGAATAGTCCACCCACCAAAGATATCCAGCCAACAGCGTCCTGTGGGCAGAATCCTGTGACCACTGATGAAGGACTAGAGGATGACCAACACAAACTATGCAGCAGCAGATGAGCTATCGTCTCTGACTTTACATCCGGACTGACAAGTTAGGAGTGTCTAATAGAGTGGACAGTGAGTGGACACAGTGTTTAAAAACTCCAGCAGCACTGCTGTGTCTGATCCACTCAGACCACCACAACACACTAACACACCACCACCATGTCAGTGTTACTGCAGCGCTGAGAATGATCCACCACCCAAATAGTACCTGCTCTGTGAGGGTCCATGGGGGTCCTGACCACTGAAGAACAGGGTAGGAGCTGATAAAATGGGCAATGAACGTAAAAACAAGGAGCTGGTCAAAATGTTTTGCCTGATCAGTGTATATCAATTCATTTATGAGGGTGTATTTAGTAAATCAAGTGACGGTGTCAACATTTCTGATATTCTGTAGAAACAAAATGCAGCTTTCATTATAACTGACCAATAAATATCTGCTTTTGAAACAAAAAGCAGCAGAACAGCTTTGAAGTAGGTGGGCAAACTGCAGCAAGTATACTCCTCTCCTTAGCCCTGCAGCTAATAGCTAAGAGGGTTAGTGCTACAAGAAGAAAGGAGAGAATGGAGCACACTCTCAAAAGAGCTTTGGACACAGCAGCGGTTCTTGAAGCTTTAGATCTTCTGTAGAACATTTTTTTTTCTAGATTTGTTTGTTTATTTGTTTTTGAGCCTGAACGTCATCATTGGTCAACTCTGTAGAAGTCATACGTCAATAACTGAATAATACATCAACAATCGCTCAAATGGTCACTCTAGAGTAAAGCCCAACACTGGAGAACTGCTCTAGATGTTAAAGCAGGACCCACCTTGATGTGCGAAGCGTTAATGTAGCCTGTGTTGTTCTCTTTGTTTGGAACCAGCTCCACACGGTTCTCCTCGTATGGGACAACATCTCGGAAGCGGTTCCGCTCTGCGTTCTCGGGCATCATGGCAGTAGTGAGGTTACACTCCGCCCTCTTTTTAGGAATCTGCTCATATTCAGTGAAGAGACACTCCTCTTCCAGCCTCAGCTCCAGATGTTTACACTGAGAGAGAGAGAGAGAGAGAGAGAGAGAGAGAGAGAGAGAGAGATTTAACAGTACATCCTAAGTGAACAGTGGATTGGTTAAAACCTGGACATAGTCATCAACATTAGACAATGCATCACCTATTTCCCATTAAATATAAAAACCTTTTATCACGTCCTGCAACTCACAAGAAACTCAGCTGCAACAGTTGCAACTTCATGAAACAAGTTTCATGAAACAGCCAAAGTCATCTGAACATTTTAAATGATGCTTTATGTATCAAGGCTGGTAGTTTTTCAGTTTCTTGAGTCAAGACAATAAACAGATGTTTCTCAAAGTTTACATTCCTGAAACCAGCTAATTTAACTGGCTAACTAATTGTAACATCTATTTAAATGGCTGCTTGTGCTGCTATTCATTCTTCTTTGCTAGCCTGGTGTTATGGTGATCTACGTAGCTAGCTCATAGTTTTTACCCTTTTTTTGATGCTCCCTAATTTTTGAAAATTCCTTTGAGATCCAAAGGAAGAAACTTGCTACAGAAGAAGAGGCCAAGCCTCGATGAGCTTGATGAAGTGAGGCATCAAGTGTAGCTGTAATGACCATTTAATCATTCATTTTCAAAGGCTTAACTGATTAAAAAGTCCAATATGTTGTAAAGAACCAGATATACATACATATAAAGATATACATGTAAAAGACAGATCGACACATCCAGCCTCAACAGCCTTTATTCCTTGTTTTACAGAAAACTATTTATTTAATGGATAAATAAAATGCTAGAACCTGAGATGAAGGAACACTAAGTGCACCTGATTGTAGGCTTATAGAGTCTGAGTGACTTATTTCAATAGTAAGGTTCCAGAAGGTGCTTGTGCTTTCACTCTACACAGGATATAACAGTTTAACCAAGCACTATTTGATTGTTTAGCCGCACTATTTGTATTGATAGGCAATTATCCAGTAATTATTAACTGCCAGCTCAGGCTTAGCAAGCCACAAAACCTTAGATAATTGAGACACTCCTTCCACCATGCTCTCATGATTCCTCAAATGTGATTTTCATGATTCAGTCTCAAAAATCGGGACCTGTTTACCCCAAATTTTACAATTCCTACAATCCAATCCAATCCATTGTTTAGCCTACAGCTATGGAGAAATCAGGCAGTCAATGGTATTCCTATATTCCTTTGGGTTTGGCTCTCGGTGCCCACAAACAGATGGTTTTCTAAGGTATTTTCTTGTTATTTTAGGGTTTACTGGCTCATTTTGGGGTATTCTGGGCAAATTCAGGCTGATTGTAGGGTTTCCTGTGGGATTTCATGGTTTTCAGAGGGGAGTTTAGGGTTTTCTAAGGGGATCTCAGGGTTTTCTGAGGGGATTTTAGAGTTTTCCAGCCAACAGGGGATTTCTCATTTCTCTGCAGAAACATTCCGTACATTCCAAACACTCAATGGCCCAGACACAGGCATACCATACGATCCAAACCCACAAATCAGCCTACAAACAAACACACACACACACAACCTTGCTTAATCCATGTTGACGACTTTATAAAAATTAAATACAAATAAAAATGCATGTATTACAGCAGTATTTGTTCTGTTTATACAGCAGCATAGTGTTACATCAGTAACAATGAAGGAAGCTGATTTAATTGCATTGACTGTGTGCTTGAGGTGGTTTCTCCCAAGCTTGTGCTATAATTAAAATCCAAAATTTAACCACTTATGTTATGAAGCCGTAGTTGCTAGAGCAAGATTACTGTCTGAATAACGGCTAAAATCCTTTCTTGAAGTTGGGAGCCATTTAAGGCTTTTTAGTGTTTGAAACACCTCTATTGCTTTGAGTTATATATTTGAGGTCAGGTTGTTAGCATTTTTTTTGGCTAGTTGGCTCACTGGCTAATGTGTTCGGCCTAAAGCAGAAGGAAGCCAAATAGCTAATGCTAATGCAACGAATTCAACCACCAATGTTGTCAACAGTAGTGAAGTAGTACATGCTACATATTTCTCAGTTTGAATACTGGATTAAACCCCTTCTAAAGAAGTGTTTTGAAGGTGTGAGAACTTTTTAAAAGACTACGTGTGCTTTGCGACAGATACTTGAGGTAGGCTGTTTGGCTTGCTAGCTAATGTGACTGGGCTAATGCAGGAGGAAGTCTAACCGCTAACATTAGTGCTAGAATTATATTATTGCAATTCATTTAACAAACTTTCCTCAGATCATCTTTACGGTGGAGAGAATGGATTACTTGAGAGACAGAAACGACTTGTCAGATGAGGACAACAAAGCTAAAAGGTAAAGTTAGCTAGTTAGCTACCTAGAGACAGTATCTCAGTTTAGCTCCTTTCTGTGACTGAGAACTTGTCTCTATTACCTGTTTTGTGTTTTTATTTCTTTACAACCAACAGCTAGACTTGGAGTTCGGATTTCAATGGTTGTATGACGAACTTATGTAATTCATGACGGGTAATTTAGTAATGGAACACTGATGGATGAAACCACAACAAGAAAATAGAAGCATGAATTCTGTCAAAAAGATACAATTGAGTACTATATAACGCAACATGACAGTTTATATATGCTTTAACATATATGCAATTTATATAGAAAAGTACATATTATACTTACTAAAATGTGACTTTATACTAGTTGAAAACTCCATAAACTCCATGAATGCTAAAAGTTAGCATGATCTCAGTGGCTTAATGCTAACATTTTTAATTTGAAGACTTGGAAAAAGTGGAAAGTTTTGTACAGTATCTTACCCGTTCATCTGTGTTGGCCTTGGCGGAGGCGTCCTCATGCGGGTTTTCTGGGACGGGCATGCGGGCAACATAGAGTCCATTCAGAGCCGCCATCATCAGAGGCCTCTTCATCGAGTCAGCTGAAAGCTTCTGCCTCTCCAGAGTCTTCATCAAAGAGGAGAAACCAGCCGTCATTATCACAAACCACAACACACAATACTGTCTTACTGATGCAATATTGCAAGCAGTCTCTCTCTCCCTCTCTGTCTATGCCTCTCTCTCTCTCTCTCTCTTTGTCCCTCTCTACGGCATAAGAATAGCAAGTGCTTCAGAGTTTGGCTACAGAATGAGGTGAGACACCTTCTGAGCTCATTTAACAATGAAACTCTGCGCCTCACTCACCCTCTCTCTCTCTCTCTCTCCCTGCTCTGACCTCATTTCTGCAAGCCTGTCTGTAGGATTATAGTTCTTAATCTCAGCTAATTTTAAGCTCCCATGTTGTACTTGCCAAAACAACACCGCTAGGCACTGACCAGCACACACATATACATACATACACACACATACAATTGTACCCACATATACACACTTCTTGACCACTTTATTAGGAACACCTACCTTGTATCTGCACTCACTGTCCATTTTATTGGCTCCACTCACCATATAGGAGCACTCTGTGGTTCTACAATCACAGGCTGCAGTTCATCTCTTTTTCTGTATGATTTGTTAGCCTTCATTACTTCATTGATCAAAGGTCAGGTGCCCCACAGGACCACCACTTCATGCACTGTGAAACCAGCTGAACCAAATAAAAATGATACAAAGTCATAAAAACCCAAACACTGTTGTGAGCATTAACAAATGAACAAGGTGTGAAAAAGTGAATTAGTAAATAAGTATGTGTTGCGCTGGTATCAGTGGATCAGCAACGCAGTGCTAGGGAATGATCCACCATCGTCTTAGTGGTGTCCCTGTAGGGTTCCTGACCATTGAAAAGTGGGGGTTAAGCATATTATTATTATTTTTATACTATTATTATTATTATTAAGTTCCATCAGGTTTGTCCAGACTCCTCGTGACTATATGAATAGTGTTTCTCACGAACAGCATGTCTTCGGTTTCTGTTTGCTGGTTCATGATTTGCCTGATTGTCTCCATCCATCTTATTATTGGTTGCTCTCTTCATCTTTTACCTTTAACTGTTCCAAATATAATTTTCCAATTAACTGGTTCTTCTCATAACATGTCCAAAATAGGAGAGCTTCGGTGTGGCTATCTGGGCTTCAAGTAAGAGGAGAGGCTTAGTTTAGTCAGCAATCTTTAGTCAGTTCCTTAAAGGGGAACTCCAGCAAATTTTTAAGAAATCCCACATAATTAAAAGGTTTAGATGTAAACAAAGTCATTCAGAGTGGTTTGGTGTGAAATGCTCCTTCCTGGAGAAACTTGTCGGGAATTGTTCACAGTGGTGGTGATAGGAACCAGACGTCTGTTGAGTTTAATGCCTCTGATAGCTCCCTCACAGAAAGCTATTACTTTGTTTTATGATAGTTTTTGGCATAAAATGTATGTTAATCCATTTATTATCATCCATTCATGGTAGAGAGGTACGCGCAGGGCGTGGTGAGGCAAAAAAGTCCCCAAAGAAAACTTACATTTGCAGATTTTCCACTATTTTACCATCATCAACATAAACAATCAGAAGACTCGTGTAGGTTCACTGGTGGTTTTGGATATTAAATAAAATGGCTATATTTGTGTTGTCGACACGGTGACCCCTGGTTCCTATCACCAGCACTGTAAAGAGTCAGTTAGTTTCTCTACAATGAACCATTTCACACCAAATCACTCTAAATGACTCTAAATGATGTTTACATCTCAAGGACTGAATTATTCAGAAACTTGGAAAAATTGGTGGGATTCCCCTTTTAATACTCTCAAATATCTTCACCAACTCTGAAGTTTGAAGGCATCAATATTTCTCTTGTCCTGCTCTTTAACTGTCCAGCCTTCACATCTATAAAGAACCGCAGAAAGGACCACAGCCTGGACAGTTCTGATCGGTGTACCTAATAAAGTGACCAGTGAGTGTAGACACACACACACCTGCACACACACATATACAGACTCACCCACATGTGCACACACAGTAATGAATGATGAAGATACTATGCAAAGGTGTGGACACAGTGAAGTGACAGAGGCTCCAATGATGGGAGTGTCAAACATACAGACAGGTCCAAACACGAAATTCAGTTTCAAAGCAGTCGAGATGCAACAACAACCACATGCAGCAGACATACAGCAATGTTCAAAAGTTTACAGTGACTGTTTTCAACCATTCAAAAACAATAAAAGCAAAAAAATTATGCTATTATCCTCACAATGTTCAATTTTTCTTTTAATTATTAGAAGAGAGCTGTGAAGAAATGTAAGATTTAATGTCCAGAATGATGAATAGAGCTGTAAAAGATTCTAAAATGACAGAAAAAGCCATAGAACATCAAGAATGTTCTAATAAAATTAATATCAAGAATGAATTTCTTTAATATCCTGCATAAAGTTGTAATAAAATTAATAACCACGGTGGTGATCTCCAGGCAGGTAATTTGACAAAAAAAATCTAAAAAAAAATATGCCAAACAGAATTAGAGTGTGTTATTTAACATTTAATAACTTCTTCTTGTTCCCAAAATGCTTGGAATATAAAGGAAAGCACCTGAAAATACCACATTATATCTAGTTTATAACTCATTTATCATCTAAGTTAGTAGTGTGTATAAAAATATAATTAATATGAAAAGTGATTGCAAACTTTTGAACAGTAGTGTAGAAATTATGAACAGGGCTAAGCAGACACAGAACAGTATGAGGCTTTCACTGAGCTGGGTTAAGGCCTGTGCTATCTGCAGTGTCACATTTACATTGCAGTGCTAATGGGTTAGACTTTAACACGCTCCACACATAATCCCTGCATTTCATCCAGATTAGAGTCCGACACAGGAGACCTACCGTTACCCTACACTCCCAACTCCCAGATTAATCACAATTAGCAGCTGTGTATTCAGCTCACGACTAACACACACACACACACACACACACACACACACACACACACATACACACACTTTATACACAAACTCTAAACACACACACACACACACACTATACACACAGAACACATGCATTCTACACACACACACACTCTCTACATACACACACACTCTACACATACTGTACATACACTCACACACTCTACACATATACACACTACATGTATACACACACACAAACACACTAGACACATACACACACACACACTTTGCACATACACACACTCTACAGACATTCTACATACACAGTATACATGCACTCTATATACACACACTCTACATAGACACACTCTACATACACATACTACACACATCCACACTCTATACATAAACTCTACACACACACTACACATTCTACACACATATACACACTATACACTTACACACACACACACACACACACACACATACACACTCATACATACACACTCTATACATAAACTCTACACTCACACACACTCTCTCTACACACATACCCTACATACACCTACTCTACATAGACACACTGCACATAAACATTCTACACACATACTCTACACGTCTACTCCACATACACACACTCTATACATAAAAAACTCTATACACGTAGACACATACACTACACACATACACACACTCTACAGACATTCTACATACACACACACACAGTATACATGAACTCTGTATACACACACACTCCACATACACGCACTCTTCATAGACACACTCTACATACACATTGTGAGCACATACTCTACACACGTACTACACACACATCCACACACTACACACACGTACACACTCTACAGACATTCTGCATACATACACAGTACACATGCAGCCTATATACACACATACCCTACATACACACACACTCTAGACAGACACACACACACACACACACACAAACACACACACATATTGTTTGTTGGTTTTGGTAGCAGAAATGTGTTTATCGCTTGTATAAAAAGTATCAATTTTTCTGAATTATTTTTAAAATAATTCAGCAAAGAATAAAACGTGTCAGGTTGTGCCTCACTGTCCTCTACTTCAGCAACATTCACATTCTCTCTCTCTCTCACACAGACAGTCTGCCTCACCCTCTGTCTGATCTCTCTCTCCACAATGCTGTCCTCGATGGAGAACATTTCTGACACTGGCCTCTCCTTCACCGGCTCCTTCCTCACTCTCTCCTTCACGCTGGTCAGGTCAGGCTCAGAGATGGACGGCCCCAGAGTTGCTCCGCTCAGGCTGACCTGGGGGCCGCCGGCTGCGTTCTGTCCAGCTCGTAGTCCGTCTGCTTGGGCTTCGGCATGCACCTGCCCCTGAGCTGCTTCTGGAGAGCCACGGCTACGGTCCTGCATCAACAGACAACTTATTCACCCAGATATCACTGGCAACAACAAAGCATGTTGTATTTGTATATTAATAATAGAGATTAACGAGTAGATATGGAATGTCCAATGATGGCCAATTTTACATTTATTTTTTTTTTCCAATATTTTAAAGCCAGCAAATAAATAGTAATTGTGCACGAATATTAAAAATACCTACATTTAAAAATACCAAATCCAAAAAATACGCAATTTGATCGGGGGTGACCAAACAACACTTAGATTTTGTTTAATTATTTCTTGCTCACAGCTCATTGAAACAGTTGGAGAAATTTTGTGAAAGTTTAACTTGATACTACATTCAAGCCTGTAAGGAGATTATTATTATGATTTGAATTTAATGAAAGGTTCTTGTTTTATGTACAATTCTGTTTTGCATAAAGGAAAAGCATACTTTACATGTTTGCATGTAGTTATTACTATGTAGTATGCATGTCATATATGTTTTGGAATATAGGAATTTGCTATAACAAATATTAGGAATGCACGATTGGTAACAGGATCAGATTAGATCAGATTATTTTTTTCAGACGGTCACTGTGCTGAATAGCCAGTTGCCTCATACTTCCTTGATTCATATTATTTAAAAAGGCAGTGTGATTTTTCATCTAAGAATTTAACATTTATTTAGGGAAAATAATGTTGCTTATATTGTAAATTTGGCTAATAGCAGGTACTGGAAAAGTGCTACTGTGTTTCTTGTACTCATTTAGCCCACACAGTGTGAGTTTCAGGTTAAACTAAATCCTAACAAATATAACGCAATAACAAATAAGCTATGAGAATTGGCTCAAGTGCGTTGAATAGGTAAAAACAGTCTTAGCCTGATTTTTGTCTGTAATTTTGTCCATTACTTTCGACACAGTCACTAATAAATACATACATATGCAGTTGTCAGAAGAAAACCTTGTATCTCCATTTTTTACGTTTTTCAGTTTTTGACATAATTTGAAAATGCTTGTTACCCTTTACATTGTGTGTAAATTTCAGGTTGAACGGACTAAAGGAAATGACCCAAAAATACTTAGAAAACGTCTGGTTCCATTGACTTACGTTAAAAGTGAAGTAGGTTTTTTCCTTCTCCTGTAAAGTTACCATTTTGAAGATACAAGGTTTTATTCCGACAACAGCGATATAATAAATACAATACAAATAAAAGCATAAATAAAACCTAAATTTTGCACTAAAATGTGCAGAAATGTGGCACATTTAAGTTAGCTTCCTGTAGAGTAGATGTTATTATCATTATTATTCTTTATTATAATTAGGAAATCAACATGCAATGCATGTCACATAACATAAGCAAGTCTACTGGACATAACTCCAGTGTGCAATGATTTAGACGTGCAGTTTGCACAATGTTAAGTGGTGTTCATAAGTTTTTATTACCTGCTGGCATTTTGGCTAATCGACTTCAAATGAGATAATGGGAAAACTGCCTTTCTTTGGCAAAATATTCATTTCAAACTGTAGCTAAGTGAGCACCTGATTGTGGTGTCTGAGGGCGGTGCTGCTGCCGCTGGAGCGTGGGCCCGGGTACTCGGGTGGTGGTTTGTTTGGGATGTTGGCCAGCGCCGCCTGCAACTGAGCACTTATGTCTTCATTCAACCCTGGAATCTGAACGTCTAACTCGGGGGTCTCCTCTTCCTCCTCGTCTTCCTCGCTCTCGCTGCTGTGGATTAGCATAGTGACGTTGGAGAGCGTTTTGTGATGCTGGTATGACGACTGGGCCTGGTGCTCTGATTTCTGACTGGACATCTGCACAGCCACCTCAGACAGCTGCGATGGCTGAGGTGGAGGAGGAGGAGGAGGAGGGGCCTGAGGCTGAGGGGGCGTGGCTGTAGATGGGGCTTGTTCTCTTAGCGTGTTTCTGCGAGGTAGGACTACATTGGCCCCCTTCATGACTAGCGCCTCCATGGCTCGCATGCCTCCAACCACTTCCATGCTGTGGCGCTTGGCCAGTGCAGTGCGGCGCTTGGCTGAGGTCAGTGGTTCGCTGACCTCCTGCAGCGACTGCAGGTCCACCACGGCTGAGCTGTCAGGCTGGAAGGTCTTAACAGAAAGCTGGACCTTGCGCGTGACCAGCTCCGGGCTGGAGCCGCCCATGCAGCGCTGTCGGTGGCTGCTGGCCAGGTCCGGGGTGCTTGTGGCTGGCCTGAAGGAGGCTGGATAAGGCGGTGGTGGCCTGGACAGGTGATTCCTTAACATGTGGGCAGCATAAGACTGGTCACCAGTTCTTCCATTGACCACCTGTTGCTTGGTATTAGCAAGTTCAGGTGTACTGACCGTGTGAGAGATGCCGTTTCCGGCTGTGGCTGGCTGACCTGTTGCAGGCTGTATGACCCCTGTTCCAGGATGGGAAGGGGAGGGGCCAGTAGGTGGTCCATATCCAGGTTGAGGGCCTCCTCCGCCTCCATAAGGCCCATGGTACATCCCTCGTTCCCTCATCTCCGGCTGGCTGTACACCAGCGCCTCAGGCTGCCTGTAAGCGTAGGTATTACTAATGTTGAGGCTGCGCAGTGATTGGCTGTGGCAGTCAGAGGAAGGTGTGGCCGGAAGAAGGCGCCGCTTCTGCCGCATCACAGCATCATATTCTGGAGTGGGCCGGTAAGACGGCGCGATGATGGCAGAGTGCCGGTGGCTGGGGATGTAGTCGGGACGCATCAGCTCGCTGCCGGGAATGCTCAGGTTGGACGACATGGGCGAGGAGTGGATGAAGGTTTGAGAGCGGTTCAGGGAGCTCACGCTCGGGCTGCTGCACATGCTGCCGTTGGGCACTGGGCCGTTACGGAAGCCAAACTCCACTAGGCTCGTCTCGGACTTGTAGTACGGGTCATCGTGGAAGATGCTGTCTGTTGGTTGACAGAAACAAGAGGGACAGAGAGGCTTAAAATAAGATATTAAAATAACATTGTTGATTTAACCTCTTTAACTAGAGGCTTATTATTATTATTATTAGTCTGTTATTAAGCCTTCATCCAGTAACTACTATGGAACTAATGTGTATATTATTTTATATGTATTACAACAGCATTGCTGATTTTGAAAACTCATTTATAATATTTGGGCTATTTATGCACTAAAATAGTTTGTTTTTTTACATGACTTATTAATGACCTTTAAGACCGTCATATGTAAACGAGCTATGTTCTGATTGGTTGTCCTGTAATGTGCCTCATTCACAAAAGCAGCCCTGGCTTAAATATATGGAACAAATGCACCTAAATCCTTTTCAACATCTGAAAAAACAAATTCAGACAGATGTGTGGATCCTTTGGAAGGCTGCTGCAATGATCCATTTGCTTCCCAACAGCCAGGAACAGTACAACATTTAATCATTTTACCACGTCTTACACTCCGATAACTCTGCTACAGACTGCCTGCAGGAACAACACTCCCCATCACTTCAATGCTAATGGGTGAGGTAAAACTACTGAAAGTTGAATGTGAGTTGATATTAGTTATGTTCATGTTTGTGTCATCACAATCATCAGAAACTCAAAACAGGCTACTCAGTCTACATATCTGGACTGGGGAATGACTGGTACATTTTGAAGACGAATAGTGTTTACATAGTTCATTAAACCCTTATTATAAAAAAGTGAAGTTTGTTTTTCCAATTATATGTGTATTTAATAACTTACCAAACTTACTCACTTCAGATAAGCCAGACTTCCTTAATGTCTGCGCTTAAACAGATGTAAATTAATGGCTGAATTACCGTGTAAGTGTAATTTTAGATCTGTTTAAGGGTCGGAATTAATGAAGCCACACATCAAATAAAAGACTCATGCAGCCGCTGCAAACCACAATAAAGCAATAAAAGCAATAAAAAGCTTTGGCACACAGATTCCTTTAGATCTTCTCTTCCAGTCAACTTCAAACCTCATTAGTTCGCCTGTTAAACTCTACTCCACTTATCATTTAAGTAGCAAGTTTGTCTTCTGTGTGTATGAGTGTGTATGTGTGTTAATTGCCTTCAGCGACAGACAGTTCAAAAACAAAATAATTATAGAGCTGACTTCAAGGTGTAAGAACAAGTGTGT
>NW_023494827.1:400000-405000 GCF_904425465.1 Colossoma macropomum | reverse complement strand
CTTCTCCTTATGGTGACCGGAGAGTGGGTTGGTCTGCAGGAAACACCAGAAAGCAAGACCAAAGTTACACAAAATTCCACTATTCTGCCACCAGGGGCAGCATTGCTTGCAGAGTATGTGAGCAAGAGAAGGAGGGCTGGACAAAGGAAAGTGTGCACCAATTCCAATGCTACTCAGGTTTGGAGAAGACAAAGAGTGGAGACAGAGAGAGAGAGAGAGAGAGAGAGAGAAGTGGTAGCACTGGACTCACTCTGCACAGATTTTGTTCTGTTTGTAGAACTTGTGTCTGGCAGTGAAGAGGCGTGCGATGTATTTGGCCATCTCCATATCCTCCTGACGGCAAAGAGGAAACCAACAACGGCTTTAAAACAACAATATCAACCAGGAAAACTCACAATGCGACTATGTGCAAAGTGCAAACATTTATTCTTGCCATGTTCAATGTACATTTGCAAATTATATGTTTATTATCTCATACATTTTAATTTTTGTGTATGTTTTTACACAGTTTTAAACTGAATTCTAAAATGGAACATGCATTTCAGAATGAAACACAATGAATTTGTAATGTATTTAACATATAAAACATTTTTTTTCCTGTATGAGTCAGTAGCATTTGATAGCCCTATGCAAAGGTGTTCCATATATTATTTTTCAAAATATGTTTGTAATATATTTTCATATGTTTGAAATACAGGTAAATACTAAAAATGTCCACTTTTACGTTTATATCATCTATATATGTGCCAATATTTTAATGTATTGGTGTGTATTTACATGTATTGTGGTATATTCACATGTTCAAAAATGGCACAGTTAAACATATTTAGCATATCGCTTTTGTCAGAAGAAAACTTCAAATCTCCAAACTTAAAACTTTACAGGAGAAGGAAAAAACATACCTTTCTTTTAATGTAAGTCAATGGAACCAGAGTTTTTTCCAAGTAATTTTGGGTTGGTTCTTTTGGTTCGTTTATCATGAAATTTATATACAATGTAAAGAACAACAGGCATTTTCAAATTATGTCAAAAGCTGAAAAACGACATATATGGAGATTTTCTTCAAACACCAGCAATATATATTTCAATACATCACATCTACTGCACATGCACATTTTTCTTCCATACGGGCAAACCATGACCATATCTGAGCTTCCAGTTCAGTTAAATGCCAAAACTCACATCTTTATAATAATGCAAAGTTTTGCTAGCGCCCCTAAGGGATTCTAGTAGTATGTTAGCACTAAGCTAATAGCATTTCACGTTAGCAATTTTTTGAAACATGGACATTTGAAGCATGTTAAAGACATATATTTTATTTTTATTTTACTTGTAACTGACATTAACATATATATTTGACCTAGCAGTTTTACAGTGACTCAGTACACAGCTCTGCCATAGAGCTGCTGTTTTATTTTCATTTCTAACAACTTTCTGAAACAGTTAGCCAGACGACAGCACAGTCAGTGACGTATCTAGAACTTCCAAAAGACCTAAAGCGACCTTTTATTTTACAAAATTGGTCCCATCCATTGCAAATACCAATGGAAGATGGCTGGTTGATTTGTCTTTTATTTCCTAATTATACTGGTAGTTAATCTAATACACTGGACCTTCTGCCTGGAAGAGCTTACTTGGCTATATATAACTAGATATCACTGAGAAAACATTTCTGACTGGATAATTTTCCATTTTTCTTTCAAGAATTTTGTTGGTAATGTAATAATTACTACATTACTTGCAGATTTTAAATTATGTTTATCTCAAATAAATATTGACTAAAAATAATGATGTACTTTTTTCATTTCAAACAAATCATTAGACCTCTTTTGGCCCTAAAAGCGTTCCCCATTGGATATTTCACTTTACAACCCATTAACTACATTGCTAACATTTCCAGCCGCTGTATTTCACTGCACCGCTAAGCTGCAACCCATTGTTTAACACAGAAAGTCTAAAGCTCATAGTTTATAAAGCTCACTGTTTTTTTTCCACCACCTTTGTTTTTCAGATCAGAACGTTCCACAGCACAGTGTTTCCCGTGGGACGACCTTGGCCAGCGCACAGTCTAAACACTCACCGTGTGGAACATGATGGTGTCGTCTTTGCTGGTTATCTCCACGGTGATGGCCGACTTGTTGTGCCCGATGGTGCCGATGTCCTTCCACCTAAAACAGAGGAAGTGAGAGGTGCTAGTCAGCGTGACCTTCCAAACCTGAGATTAGCTACACAGCCTTGAACACACGGCTATAGATTAGGACAAGGACTGTTATCTATAAAAACAGGCAGATGTACAACGTGTGCCTAAACACAGCAGTGGCAGTTAAGTAGTGACTTAAGGGCTGACTTGACTCTACATAAGGCAGGTGTGTGATGATTAAGGCACAGTGCTAATTGGTGCACATGAGCTTCCATTACTTGTTAACCACATTAGCCTCGTAGCAAAACATGCTTTAGATGATCGACTACTTCTGGGTTACGTGGAACGGTATATACATGTGCTGAACTATCGCTTTAACACTTCAGCCCACTGTAATAACTTTACATATGAAATCAAACGAGAGTAAGCTATTAGCATTAAAAGTGTGGTCTGAAACTGGTCTGGAATCAGAGGTCTGGCTGCAGGATTAGTAATGTTCAAACGTTTAAACGACTCTCAAGGTCTTGACCTCTTTGAGCCTGAGAGGCATATGCCCATTCTACATCTCTGGACTCTGGACTTCAGTCTCAGGCACTTTGAACCTACAATCTGTGCTGGTCACTGAAGTGCTCAGGGTCATTCATCTAATCTGCAAGTCTGCAAGCTTATAAAAGTGTATAAAACTGTATAAAAATGCTAATGAAAGGATCACTTTCATAGTATATACTGACCCTAAAATCTGCACATTTGCCCAAAAATGTGGTAATTAAATGTACATTTAATTATGAACGTAATTCCAAGAGCAAAGTCTGCTGAATTCTGCATCCCAAGCAGCCTCTCTGGAAGTCTGCATTAAGCCAATCCCCGCATGTTCAGTCCACGTATCTCTAAGTCTGGAGAAGACCAGATATTTAAGTTGGCAATATGCTTCAAACAATGAACGAACTAAATGAAAAGAACTACTGCTGAACACACTGTTGTAGACTTAGGTGCAGGTGTACATCTCAGCACTAGAAGCCCCCGTTGTGCAATGGACCAATCGCAGTCAGGGGGAGAGCTCAGAATGATGATGCACCGCACCATCCAAACTCAAACCACTGCGTCGTTTTCGCCAAAAAGATGTTAATTTGCTTGGAAACTGTTTTGTTTTAGGAATATTGCCGGTTTTAAATTGCGCAAGAGTGAAGAAGAGGCTCAGCTCCGGACCTCAAATCCAGCTCCCTGGCTCTTGATTTACTAATCGCTAATACTAATTTTAAAAGAACTACTTCTCACTCATAGTTTGTTGAATCATTTGGAGAAATCTTGTTGAAAGTACAGATTCTAAGCTTTCAATCAAAATGATCCAAAGTCACTCCTGGTCATATTACATGCTTGGCTAATTTTTCTAAGTTTAACATGCTGGAAAAAGTCAAACATAAAATATAAAATGTGCCATAACTTTCGCACAGGCAACATTTTATGATTTATTTTCTTCCAACAAGTGAAACTCAGCAAATAAACTGTAACTGTGCTTACAATGTGCAGAAGTGCGTTCTCTGTAGAGGATGTTGTAACTTACTTTCACTTAGAAACTTAACAAAACAAGGAATTTGACCAGGAGCGTCTGACTGTAGTCAAACCCGGCTTGAGAACGTGCAGTGATGGCCACACTGTGAAAAAAAAGTATTCAAGAAGGAAAAGGGTCAGTGGTGAGTCTCACCGGTGCAGCATGATGGACCTCCCATTCCTGTGCTTGACAAAGACTCCAATGAAGGACACGCCGATGAAGATGTCATTGGTGTAGTTGTCCTGGAGACAGTATAACAGTAAGTTGTTCAGAACGTGAACCAAATTTAAGCAGATGTGTGAGTGTGTCTACATGCATATCCTTACTTTAGCAGCGAAGCTCTCCTGCCCAAACCCATCCAGCTTCTCCGCCTCTTTGATGTAGAGCAGTTCGGCTTCTGCAGGCTGCATCCGACTGGAACACACATGGTCAGACAGCTCATAGAACCATTGCATACTTAAATGGTTAATACGCAAAGTCGTCCAGAGTGGTTTGATGTGAAACTCTCCGTTCTAGAGTCAGAATTGTTCACAATGGTGGTGATAGGAACCAGACGTCTGAAGAGTTTAATGTCTCTAAAACCTCCCCTCAAAGAAAGTTCTTACATGAAATGGTTATTAATATAGTACCTGATGCCGGATACATTTTTACTATAGTTTTAAGATTCAACTGAAATTGAAAGATTTTGGCCTAAAATCTATTTTTTATTGATTCATAGCCTTTCAAGGCAAACAGTCCTCAAAGAAAAGTTATATATTTTAGATTTAACATTACTTTATTCTTATTATATAGAAATTTTGAAAAATCGGTGAAATTCCCCTTTAAACAGGCTGTGCCTTTAAGGGCGATATATGTAAATATCCTCTGCTCTGATTGGCTGCCCTGTATCGTGCCTCATTCATTCATAAAGCAGTCAAATGCCCAGAACAAACTGACTGAAATCCTCAGGGCCACTTCAACAACAATGGGCGGTTAAATGTATATGTTTTCATGGTTGTGACATCACAACCACCATGGATTCAAAATGGGCTGTTTTTGCAGCTCAACTGCCTGTATGGGATCTGGAATATGTTTTGAAACTTAAATAATGTTTACAAAGTGCATTAAACTTGCTTGTTTACAAAAAGCAAAAACATCTTCAGTTGTCCATGATTATGGGCTCTTTAAAAACAGGGGACCTCATCTGAGAATCAATAATGCTGATCTAATCCATGTTAGCATGTGGTTATGATAAACACGAGGTGCTTACTAGTGACTCTTGTGTTCTTCGGCCACTTTCTGAGTCCAGTCCTCCAGCACCTCGTCCACATG
>NW_023494827.1:387500-392500 GCF_904425465.1 Colossoma macropomum | reverse complement strand
AGAGGAAGAACACAGAAAAAAAACAAATTAAGTAAAAAAGAGAGAGAGAGAGAGAGAGAGAGAGAGAGAGAGAGTGAAGTGGAGAGAGACAGAGAAGGAGAAAGCCACAGAGAGAAGGAAGAGGGAAGAGTAGAGAGACACTTTATTGCACAGCTGCTGTTATTAGCTAATTTTTCAATACTGGAGAAAAAAATAAAACATAAAATTGTCCAATAATATTAGCAGAAAATCTCATATTTCAGTGTGTTAATCTGTTTATCTGCGTTCACTTATTTTTACTGAGAAAGTCAACAAAACGTCATTTCATCAGCGTTCATAAAACTTTTGCACACATACACCATATTCAACCACCCTAACCAAACACACACACACACACACACACACACACACACACACACACACAAAGGCCAGGTGTGAGGCACTGACCCCCTGTGATGTGAGCGCTAACGACCACTCTGACACGGATGACCGCTTAAACACTGCAGCCAGAGCAGCACCACCGGACTGACTCCCACAGGAACGAGTGGAAATAGTATGTGTGTGTGTGTGTGTGTGTGTGTGTGTGTGGTGTGTGTGTGTGTGCAGGGGTGTGTGAAAGCAGCCATAAAAGCCCATAAAGGAAGAGAGTGGGAGGCAGAGCAAACTCTATTTACACACACACACACGTAAACTCGATTTACCCTGACTCTGTGTGGTGGTGGTGTGTTAGTGTGTGTTGTGCTGGTACGAGTGGACCAGACACAGCAGTGCTGCTGAAGTTTTTAAACACTGTGTCCAGTATTTTAATTTTATATTAATATTAGGCCGTTTCACAATGTGCTGCACTACAGTCCCCAGCATGCACTGCAACGTAATGTGCACTCTGTCACTCCTACCCCAACAACAGTCTGTGGTACAGCAGTTACACCTCAATTCTACACAGTTCTGCACAGTTTCACACCAAACACACTAACTGCTGTTCAGCCTTAATGAACCTGCACCAAAGAAAGGATGCCAGGAGTCTAGGTTAAGCCAACGGGTAGGTTTAAAAGACCGAGCACCTGGGGACAATTTAAATTTTGAATATTTCAAGTATTCATGTAATATTTCAGGGTCTACTACAAGTGTCTATATTTTACTGTTGAAGTTTTTGCATATTTTGTATAAACAATGGCCAGTTCAGGTTATAGCAACATTAGTTAAAAATAAAATAAAAACATTTTTCTCTGGCCCCCAGATTTGTTGAGATTTTTAAATATGGCCCCTTTAGTGGTTGAGTTTGACACCCCTGCTCTACAGAGAAAACACTTCAATATGACATTTTTCTGCAAATTATAGTGCAATTTAATACATGAAAAAAATACAGCAAAATAAAACTGAACAATGTGCCATGACTTTTGCACAGACTATGGTCACCTACAAAATCAACAACATAGGTCATCTGACCAGGGGTGTCCAAACCTACATTCAACTGTAGATAACTATAACTCCCATATGTTCTATATATGTGTATGTATATTTATGTAATTGTAATATGTCCCACATCATTGCTGTCCAAGGAAAAAAAAATCCATGTATCTCATATTTCATACCAGTTTTTTTAGTTTTCTGCATCATTTCAGCCCCTTTTACATTGTGTGTGAATTTCATGATGAATGGACCAACAGGAATGCTTCAAAATTGCTACGAAAAACATCTCAATACATTCATTTACATTACAGATTAAGGATGTTTTTACCTTCCCCTGTAAATTTACCATTTTGTTTGTTTGTTTTTGTGACAGTAACGATATTAATAATATCGGGAAAAGGTTTTATGTTTTGAGAAGCGGTGTTCAAACCTTTGCATACAACTGTATACAGTAAAGATGAAAAGAAGAGAACAGAGAGACTGATGAGGTGAAAATGTGTTGGTGCTGTTGATCCCTTCGCTCTTTCATCAAAAAACAGAGCAGTTCTCAAACAGCAGCCCACAGACTGTGTGTGTATGTGTGTGTGTGTGTGTGTGTGTGTGTATGTGTGTGTGGAATGTGGGTCCTCCTACGCCAGTGGGCCATGCCAACATTCCTGTGTGACTCCTGAGAGCAGCCAGACTTCCAAACACACAGAGAGCAGTGTTCCCCTCACACACACACACACACACACAGGCTGGCACACTCTCTGTCGCACCCACCAGCCCCTCTTGCACCCCCACCACCATGAACACATATGCACTCCCCACACACACATATGAACACATATACACACACACACAGACTCCTCATTGTTCTACTACAGCCTCCTGCCCCTTGCCCTACGACCTACAGACCACCAGACCCCCAGAGACATCTGGGATACCAATCACACACGTACACATGGATTTGGAAAGTGCATCAATACATCACAATGCATAGCTCTGAAGAAGGTGCATGTCCTGTTTTTGAGAAGTTAGAATCAATTATAATGATTTATAATAATCAGTGAAGGACTGTATGCACTTATACTGTAGTCAGTCTTCATTTTCTCCAGCTTTCCTCCAGACATGAAAGTAAAAAAATGTAGTGTATTGTGTTTGTTGTCTATATTCCACTGCTGTGTACATATTACACATACTACAGCTGCATCTGCATTTTGTGTTCAGTTTATTTTTAAAAAATATATATATGAATTGAAATCTATGGAAGTCCATTGCACTGAAACATTGACTTACTCTCTCAATTCTAAGACTGCATTCATGGATTTTATTTATTTATTTATTTATGTATTTATTTTTTGAGAAAATAGGATTTTAATTTGAGATCTTAAGTAAGAATTCTCAGGAAATCTAGCCATTATTTTGGAACATTAGGTCAAAATTTTAAAGGACATATAGTCATTATTTTGGAATATTAGGTCAAAAATTTGAGGAAATAATTTCATTATTTGGAATATTGGGTCATAAATTTGAGGACATGTCTATTAAATTTTGAGGAAATATAGTCATTATTGGGGAATATTAGGTCAAAATTTTGAGGAAATATAGTAATTATTCTGGAATATTAGGTCAAAATTTTGAGGAAGTATAGTCATTACATTGGAATATTGGGTCAAATTTTTGAGGAAATATAGTCATTATTTTGAGATACTAAGTCAAATGTTTGTGGAAAAAAGTCAAGATGTCACATCAATACTTTTGACATAATGCTGCCAGAAATAGAGAAAGAGAACTTGCCATATTATTTTTTTTGTTATTTTATATATAATAATAACACACAATGTGAATTTAAACATTACAAATTGTTCTCCTAAAGATATTTTTATATATCTTATTCAATATTTCAAGAATTCTGGGAAGAAATTATTTCATAATTAAAAAAAAAAACGTTTACCTGACTTTTTTGTTAAGTTATCTGTTTGAGGTTTGACCTCCACTTCTGAAATATGATGGATTCTGTAAATTAAGTGTATCCCTTAATGTTCTACAGCTTTCTCATCATTGTAGAATCTTTTACCGTTCTATCCATCATTCTGGACACTAAATCTAACATTTCCTCATTTGTATTCATAGCTTTGTAGTGCATTATTACTAACTGAAAGCTGTGAAGTTGCACACATTGTTGTATACTTATTACTGAAAACTTTACAAACGTTTGAACACATTCTGTCACTTCTCATAAGGTTTAAAATGAATAAAGTGATATGTTGTAGCAGAAAGACAGTATATTTAGTCTTGATCCAGTGCTGGGTCGTTTTACAGAAACGCCCACTTTTTTAATCCAACCATAGGAGTCACTGGTGTTACTGATCC
Organism: Colossoma macropomum; assembly: GCF_904425465.1. Classification (NCBI taxonomy): domain Eukaryota; kingdom Metazoa; phylum Chordata; class Actinopteri; order Characiformes; family Serrasalmidae; genus Colossoma; species Colossoma macropomum. The sequence goes on along the minus strand of NW_023494827.1, from coordinate 388,756 downwards.
TCACCAGTGACATTTTCATGAAATATGCTTTTTACAAAACGGCTGCTACAGAGCATCAAACTACATGTTGTCAATCATGGAATATCCACTAAAATATGTAATTTCATCCATTTGTATTCTATTTTTTCACAATTAGCTAAGAATAAAGTCGGTCACACCAGTGACTTCAACTAGTAGCTTCATACGAAATCATGAGCTAAATGAGAAAATCTCTGATAACGATAAGTGGACTTACCATGTGCTTTTCTTCATAGATCTTCAGAAAATAGGTAAAAGGAAGTCAAGTGATGTCATCAGACTTTTATTTTAAAATAAGAGATTTTTTTGTTACGCGGTAACACCATTGACACGACTCCTAGGGACATGACTGTCATTATATATTTTATAAAATTAATTTATAATTTGTTTTCTTTATGTCATTTAAATCATATATTTCAATATATATGAAGTCATGTATAGATTATTGCAGTAAATTGTAACCACAACATGGTATTCAAGTGTAATATATCTGTAAACGCTAGGGACACAAAAATTGACGTTTCTGTAGAATGACCCCGCTGTATCTCAGACTAAAGTTCCAGGCCGTTATCACACGCCATCTTCTCGGTTAATTTAGTTACTGAATGACTGAGCTGGACTGAATCGCTCCACATTAAACATTAAATGAACCGCTGAGTTGTAACTGGGCCTTAACCTCTGTTTAACCTGAGATTCAGTGATTCAGACTCTTAAAGCCAGTGAATGTGAATCCTGTCCGGTATTTGACTTTTCACACTGCCAGGAGAAACCTCACACACACACACACACACAACACAATCACACACTCATACACACACATACAGTCACACACACACACACACACACAATCACACACTCATACACACACACACAGTCACACACACACACACACACACAATCACACACTCATACACACAAACAGTCACACACACACACACACACACAATCACACACTCATACACACACATACAGTCACACACACACACACACACAATCACACACTCATACACACACATACAGTCACACACACACACACACACAATCACACACTCATACACACAAACAGTCTCACACACACACACACACACACAATCACACACTCATACACACACACACAGTCACACACACACACACACACACACACACTCATACACACACACACAGTCACACACACACACACACACACACACACACACACTCATACACACACACACACACACACACACACACAATCACAC